>NC_061776.1:3496385-3763885 GCF_022458985.1 Mugil cephalus
AAAAGTGCGACTACGAGGAAGCCAGAGAGATTTTCCAGACCAGAGAAGCGACGGTAAGATGAGTCTCTGTGTCACCTTCTTCACATAAAACAAACTGTATCTACTCTGCTCACAGATGACGACTCAGTTACATCATGTCATTAGATTTTAGCCACTTTGCAGCTTGACGCCTTTGTCAGTATAAAAAAGCTAATGGACTTCATTGCACATTCTGTTAAACTAGATGGAAAACTCCTCCTGCCGGGGTCAGTGTGATCCCGGATCCTCTGGCTCTTCTTCACGTTGAGGTCCAGTCTTCATCTCTGACTCTTTGTCTTTTGTGTGTTTACAGCTGGAGTTCTGGACAGTGTACACGGGTGAGGCGAGTCTGTTCGATGCTCTTAAAAGGTTTATCTAGCTGAATGTAAAAGCAGCTCTCACACTCCTGCAGAACGAAACTGAGACGATCTCTGCTGAATGAGAATCTACACAGGAGGTCGGAAGGTTTTTCTGTAAAGCAGAAAGTTTGACAAAGCAAAGTAGCTACAGAACAGTTCCTAATATAAAACTGTCATCAAATGGATAATGGTACGGAGGAGATGATTGACGGGAAAGACAAAAACCTTAAGCCCTGTTAAGCCCCTCCCCCAAAGGATCTGATTGGTCTGGCAGATCTTAGCTGGAGCAGAAACAGTTAACAACGGAGAGAATACAGAACAATTTCTTTCCACCAAACAAACTGTAAGTGAGGAAGTTGGTTTTCCTTCCAGGCCAGTGTGGTTTAACCTTAGTGCTACTTTGCCATTGACACCATAGTGACGTCTTAACCCTTACGTACAGTTAAACACGGTAATGCATTTGACAGCAGAGAAAAAAAATAATTAAATTATTTTCATGCTAATTTGTTCAGGCACTTTACATATTTCTGGAGTGAGGCTCACCTGCCTTTAGTGAAGTGGTTTTTAAGGAAAATTTTGATTAAAGCAGCTTCTTTTGTTGTATTACTGCTCATTTTAAACTATAAAAGAAGAAGGGAAGAGGAATTCATTTATTGTTTCTGCAGTAAAATAAAGAAAATGGAAAGAAAAGCAAAGTGACTAGTTTGCTTTAGTGTTTATAGTGGTTTTATTTTGATGTCTGTAGTTCGTATAGACGATGCTACTCTTGACCTGAACAGTTTTTTTCTGGCTCAGCTTAGTCAGCGTTAGGGTGCAGCGAGGAGGTTTCTCCCCTGCAGAGAACTGTGGGAAATGTGCTCTGCCTGTGTTTCAGATGGGAACCAGTGTCAGTCCAACGTGTGCATTCACGGAGAGTGTGTGGATCTGCACCAAGACTATGCCTGCCGCTGCAACCAGGGATACGAGGGCAAATACTGCAATCAGCGTGAGTCTCTGCGTCTCGGCGAGGACTGAGTTTAGTTTCCTTTTGGCTGTTTTGGACGTTCAGACTTGGTTTACGGGTTCGACTCCCCTGGAAATGCATTGAGTCAGTGAAGGTTTTCCTGAAAGAGAACGAGGCGAGAACAACAATAAAAACCACATCTTTACACCAAGTAATAGTCATAATAGCCCCCAATTTAAGAAGCACATGCTCAACATCTCATCTTTTCTGCTACTACCGCTTATCCTCACTAAGGTTGCCAAACCAGAGTACCCAGAGAAAACAGGGTACTACATGCTCAACGTATATTCTTTAGTTTCTGTTCCTTACTTTTGCAAATATGAATAGTTAAACAGGGGAATAGGAACTCAACGTAAATCAAATCAAATGAAAACAGTCACTTTCTGTTTTTAATATATTTAGTTTTACCAATTGCAACTTTTATTTCTAAATGTGACCCAAACACAGACATGAGAGTGGTCCTTCTCCACGAAGATAAACATCCCTGATTACATGTGTTTAACCTGTGCAGCTCTGACGGCCACTAACTGCTCCGTGGACAACGGCGACTGCGACCACGACTGCACGGACAGCGAGGACGGCCTGTCGAGACGCTGCAGCTGTCTGAGTGGATACAAACTGGACGACGACCACAGGAAATGTGTCCCCAATGGTGAGTGAGAAAGGTTTAAAATGTGTAGCCTCTGTACATGGAGATTATTTGAATATAATTCGTACTGTAACACTAATGTTGGACGCTATCAACAAGAAAAGAAATACGTTTATTCTTGAGTAAAGTTACAATTATTATTATAAACTTTTCATGCACATTATATCTCTACTGGTTTTAGGTTCATATATCGTTAGCCTAATAGCATAATTGCCTAAGTCACTTTTTGACTTGCTGTTACACTATCAATAAAAATAAAATATGTGCTGCAAACATGTGTTTTTTCTTGTTTGTTTTTGGCTGAAAACGTTCAAATATGACTATGGCAATTATGCCATCGGCCTAACAAAGGGGCATCTGGAATATCTGTGTTGTACACTGATGGACCCTCATCATCGTGTTTGAATGACCTTTATGAGTGGGGAAAGTGAGCAGGACTCCGTACTTCACATGGAGCATCAGCAGACTAAACTACACGGGTCACTTGTTTGATTTTAGATGAAGATTTTAGATTATTCTTTAATTTAGTATTTTCCCCTGCAGGTTCTGCATCGTGTGGCCGGTTGCTGATCAACAGGTCGTCATACACCAAGCCGATGGACGGCCTGCTGCCCTGGATGGTGGGAGGGGAGGTGGGCAAGAAGGGGGAAAGTCCCTGGCAGGTAATTGACTCATACAGTTAACAGATAAGGAAAGTTTGCCTGCAACACTCACCAACTGTGTCTTGAGGATAGAACTTTTGTTTTTGCCGGCTGTAAATGCTAGCTTGGGCCTTGACTTGTTTCCCTGGCTAGCTTTGCATTTCCCATTTCAAACATTGCAATGATCTCTGTCTGCATCAAATTCCAAAAAGGCGTCTCCACACTCTTTGTCTTTAGTAGATACTCTACTACCCTAAAAGAAGAGCAGGAGAAACGAGATAAACAAAAGTCTGGCACAGATTCATACATCGGACTGAAGGAAACATGTAGAATCTAATTAAAGCTGATGATCTTATGGGACAGTTTGAGAGTATAAGAGGAATCATGGGAAGGTTGGAAATTTGTTCATACAGATGGGAAAGGAAAACTGCAGGAGGCCGTGCAGACTGGGCAGGCTGATGAGACCACAGCAACAGATGTGATCTCAAACACCAAAATCTGGCATTGAATGATTCCCTGTGAATCAGAACATTATTCGTTATTTATCCAGCACAAAGTTTGGTACTGATCCTGTGTGGTTTTTATCTTGACCATGTTTAATCAAATCACAGCCTCCTGGTCCTGAGAGGTGAGTTTTATAGCTGATTGTTGGCCTTTTGCTGTGTCGGGCCATTGGTGAGCATCTCTTGCGCATGCAGGACTCCTGTCTGCAGCTTTTCAGCCAGTTCAGTCGATCAGAGAGATCCCTCCTACTGACTGACCGTCTTAGAGAACCAATGCATGTGAAACTGTCTCCGTGCAGGTGCTGGTACTCAACGCCCGAGGACGTTTTCACTGCGGGGGCGTCCTCATCGCCGAGAGCTGGGTCCTGACGGCCGCTCACTGTCTCGAAGACAACCGGAGATTCAGTGTACGACTGGGTGGGTCTTCATTCTTCACACGCTCCACTTTTTCTGAATTTACACAATGCTAAGCAGAGAGAAGACAATTTGTGGCATTTAGTTAAAACCTCCATGAGATTAAGTGTTTTTTTTATATTTCATATAAAATCGACTGACACGTTCTTCAGCTCAGAATCCACAGCTGATCCTGAATTATAATTATATACTATCCTGACATATATGGTGCTTTGAGGGAAATGGTATAAAATGAGGTTTTGGTAACAGCTCCAATGTGACTGATTTGCGTCTTCAGGTGACTACGAGCGTTTCAGAGACGAAGGGAGCGAGGTAACCCTGAGGGTCATCGCAACTTTCAAACATCCGAACTACAACAGGGACACGGTGGACAATGACATCGCCCTGCTGCGCCTGCAGAGCCCTGCGCCCAACTCAGAATACATCGTCCCCGTGTGCCTGCCGGGACGTGAGATGGCCGAGCGAGTTCTCCACCTGAACGGGACCCTCACCACGGTGAGCGGCTGGGGAAAGGACGACCTGGACAGCACTCACTACAGCTCGGCGCTCAACGTCATCAAAATCCCGCTGGTCAGCCACAGCGTCTGCTCCCGCCTGATGTTCCCGTACAACATCTCTGAAAACGTCCTCTGTGCTGGGGTCCTGGGACAGAGGAAGGACGCCTGCGAGGGGGACAGCGGCGGACCGATGGTCACTCTGTACCGGGACACCTGGTTCCTGGTTGGCCTGGTGTCCTGGGGCGACGGTTGTGGCAAGGAGGACAAGCTGGGTATCTACACCAAGGTGTCCAACTACAACGACTGGATCCACAAGGTGATTGAGGACTGGGACAAAGGTCTCCATCTACTGTGACCCTCCAGTGTCTGATCCACGTCCACCCAGCAGCTGATCCAGTCTGGTCTGTTTAACCCACATAAAACCCCAGCACATTAGCGATGTGACGCACTTTGTTAAATAAACCGATTTACTATCGAGAGGCTTCTGTTTGGTTTTTCAGTCTTAAACATCTCTGTTAGCTTGGCGGCTCAAAACTAAGTGAGACACATTCATGACAACTTTATAAATCCCACCAGGGACAATTGGTTCAGACAGCTCGCATACTATTATACACAAGTACATATGATAACAGTAGAAAGCAAGTAAAATCCCAGAGAACGTCTGAATCGCAACAGTTTCTCTTCAAGTGTTTTCCATCAACCAGAGAAGCAGAAAAACAACTCGTACGAGGCCCAAGTTCTACTTAGAAGGGTCCATGTGTCAATATTAGATGTCCTGATCGGTATCAGGGACGTTCCTGGTATTTTTAAAATGATTGAAATCCATTCGATCAGACTTCAGGGAAGCTCAGAGTTTTCTACTTATTTGTTTTAGCTCTACTGTAAATCAAAACTACATCAAAACATCCCCTTCATCGGTTTTAGTGCCGGGTGGATAACGTCAAAAGGTGAACGAAGAAGAAGAAGAAGAAGAAGAAGAAGAAGAAGGAGAAGAAGAAGAAGACGAGTTGAAATCTTCCAGAGAGTGTTAGACTTTAGGAAGTTACAGAGGAGGAATCGGTCTTGGATCTCCATCTCAAAAACTTGATCTCCTGAGTCAGATCAGACCAGTGCCTTAGGAGTAGACGCTGTGGTGGTAACCATGGTAACCTTTTCTAATCATCTCCTGATAAATTAACATCAGCTTGAGGAGTTTCCAGGAGGAGGTAGAAAAAAAAAGATGAACCAAAGCTGGAATCCACATGGACAGAGATGATGGAGAAATCTTAGTCATCTTCTAAGACTCTTCTAGACATTCAGGGAGGAGGAGAACAAACTACATGTCCTACTCCTTCTTCCTCCTGCTCTTATCCTTCTTGTTCCCCCTCATTATTAATTTTCCCCAGTAGTAATTCAGTATCATCTATCTTTTTGATTCCTGTCATCCTCCATCTCAGTCCCCTCTCTAGTTCTTTCAATTTCTTTTCCTCCTTTTTCTGCTCCTCTTTCTCCTTATCTTCTTCTGCATCCCATCAACCTTCTTCTCCTGTTCCATTTCCAGTAGTTCTACAGTGACTGATGTTTAGACGTATGGTAACACACATCAAAGCTTTCGTAACATCAACCGCACAAGTCAGTGAAAGACTCAAAAGAAAACAGCCAAGCAACATATGAATAAAGACTGACATTAATAAACGACAACAACAATGACAGACGACGTCACTGATGAATGCAAAGAGATTTATTTCCGTTTTCACAGTCGTGTACAGTCTTAAAGGGACATAAATCACATTCTGGAAGGAAATACGTTGAAGGCTGAAGCTCCTGTTAAATTCAAAGTCTGTTTGCACACGGAACCGTTTTCATTAAAGCACAAACTGGGATCTGAGGTGGTTTAATTAAATGACGTCTAGAATTAAAAGTATTGCTTTTAGATTCACACGACAGCACCACAACACAAGCAGGACACACCTGAGATTAACAGTCATGTGAAGTTCCAGTTAATGACAGTTTAAAGTGAAATAATATTATTGTTTAATGAATCTTGAGAAAGTCAGGACGGTAACATCTCCCTGAAATCCGCTTTTTCCTTTTCCTGCAGAGACGATTAGTCTCATGTGCTTGAACTGAGTGTTTTAATGTGTCCCTGCATGTTGACCTGAGTCGTTTTTAGGACACACGATGAATTCTGTACAATCATTTAAAAAAGCATTTACAATTCAGTAAGTGTTGAATCCAGGATCTAATAATTATATTTAAATATTTCTATTAAGACTTTTAACATTTTCAGCTGCATTTGACTAATTTTCTTTTTCCTGAAGTTTTAAGTTCAACAAAAGTAAATAAATGCCACTCAGCCGTTTTTCACATCTTGTTTCCACTGTTAAATAAATTATGTGCAGGTGTAAAACAGCTAAACATGAAAGTATTTACTCAGGAAACAACGAAGGGAGTGGAGAAAGGAAGAAAGTACAGGACGGACTAATGTTCTTTGGAAACTGGTGAGAGCCACAGATACGGAGCTGAGACTGAAGGTGAAACATCCATGTTTGACTTTCTACTTTCCCACTGACGAAGGAATTGAAAGAAAATCTTTGTGCTTTTTGTTGCTGGGACTGAATTTTTCAGTCAGAAGCTGCATCGTGTTTTTCAAGGGTCAGACGGCCGTGAGATAAATCTGATTTTATAATGAGCCTGAGTTTGTGTGGAGGTTTTATTGAACCTGACTTTTTTTTTTTTTTTTAAATGATGAAATGCTGCCACTTAGAGGTAAAAGGTGGAACTGCAGTCACAGACAAATCGAGACGGAGACGAGGAGGTTTAGGTGAGAGAAGGTGTGAATTCAGGTAAAGTCTGACAAGTAGTTAGTTAAAGGATTTAGACTGACTCTACAGATAGAGGACATTAATAACCATTAATAACCATGTTCACATCGGTCTCCATCATCAACTATTCGTCAACAACAGGTTTCTTTTAAATGTAGAAGTGTTGAACTGAAAAGCTAGTGCTCTTTTCAGAGATTTAATTATTTATAATTGAATATTAAAGGAGTTTTTGAGGCATGTGCAAAACTTTGATTTTTGAAAATGTCTCAGAATTACATTAACTCTTATTGTTACAAAGAAAAGTGAGAGCTGATAAACTTGGAATCTTCAGAGAAGACGTGAACGTTCCTCAAGCCTCAGTCTCCTCTGTGACGTTTAAAGAGAAGATGAGACGAACTCCAGAAGAGCAGGAAAACTTAAAAAAGACACCAGAAGCTAATTCTGATCTAAACACTGATCTGATCAGTCTCTGGATGAATCCATGATGAAGATAACGATTAACTATGGCCTCCTGAAGATAAAGTGCAGCCATGTATGACAAGTTTGTGATAAATAGATTTTCTGGTGTTTGTCCTCCTTGTTGTCATGTTATAAACTATTGCTCTGTGTGTTAACATAGACACACACAAGGATTCTTCTACCTGATGTTACGTCTACAATACTGCTGTATTTCATTGAATCTCTAAAGAGCTTTGAAACCACACCATGAAACCGTCGTTATATTCAGAAAACACTAACGTTAAACACTAAACTCTCTACTACTGCATTTATTTGTATAGTTAAGGCTATACTACAAGGCTTTCAAGCATAAATGACAGTTTTACTGTCTAGTATTTGAGTTTTAAATCTGTTGTCTTATCAGTTTATCTTAGAAATCAACAAACTAGTATGAGTATGAAGGAGAAAAAGAAACTTATTGCTAGGGAGTGAGGGCAGACGTGTTTCCTTCCACTGGTTATGTGAGTGAGCAGTTAATGGACTATTGTTTTGGAGGAGAAGATAATTCCCTGTTTAGTTGAAAATACTTCTAAACATGAACCTCAGTCTTTCCAGAGTTAGAACAGAATGCACATACGTCTACGGGTTTATGTAATTACTTCTAGTTGCCAGCAGAGGGCGACAGAGTTATCCACTACTTCAGTTATTATCAGAGATGCAAGAAAGGCAACTACCTGGGGTCAGGGGCCAGTAAGGAGGTCCCTAGATTATTTCTAAGACAATGCTGATGAACGCTGTTCGGAGAGGAATCTGGAAATATGTGACTAGTCCTTGAAGAGCCTCTAGAAACATCTGGCTAGTGTAAATGACATGAACCTTCTCTCCTACCTGACATCAAACGTCTTCAGAATCTCCAGGTTAAACCATTAAACCTTCCCCGTCAGTGGGCGATTCTTTTCAACGAACAGAAACCCGGCTTTGATTAAGACTTTTTAAGACTCAGGTGAAAACGCGGTCAAACCGTGATGAAGCGGTGGAGGAGGAGGACTGAGTGGGAGGAGCTTCACCTGTCCATTCAGTTTTTGCCTCTGGACGAAGACGACGAGCGTCCCCGACGTCTCTTCAGCTCGTCCTCGTATCTCTTCAGCTGGGACATGAAGCCGGGGTTGGGATCGATCACATGGCGAGCCGTCTTCACTTTCTGAGATCACACACAAACCACAGAAAATCAGTCATTTAAGGAATGTTCTGCTTCATATCAGCACTATGAAAGATGGAAGCTGCATTACTGGACATTATTAGACCACATATACATATACACAATGTTCAAGTATATAAATGCTACTGCTGATCTCATTAAAAAGCATCTGAGCCACTGCTCGGGCAGAATGTGCTGATTGTGTTATAATGGCGGTCTGTTCTGCCCGTGTGCTGTGAGGGCACCTTGGACGATAAACGCTTTCATTTCAGAAAATGAAACGCTGCAGCTGCAGCAGCTCGAACACGATCCGTCTGCTCTGTGACCTGCAGCAGCAGCAGCGTTTTCTGCACGGCGAGGCCTTTTCTGCTGCTAAACGCACAACCTCAAACATGAGCAACAACAAAGACAGGAGCTGATTTGAAGTGACTACTTGGGACAAAAGATCCAACTCTGTCTCCTTAAACTTATGGAAGTGTGGAAACACATCACTGCCAAGTGTCAGTGACATCATTAAGCTAAACGCAGTAAGTCATTTACACTTGTGCCTCGTCAGTCTGGTTCACTCTGTAATAACTCCACCCAGACACTAGGCGGCGCTGTTTCTAGTTGTTTCTACTTCCTGCTTTACATTCAACAGTGGCGACTAAAACTTTCACTGAAATTTCGTCAAATGCGAGTCCTACGAACATCTGTATCTCCAAACCTCCTCAGTTAACCTCATTGATCCAAAACGACCAATTCAAATGTCGCGGAGATGGAGACGCAGCAGGAAATTCTAAAACAGAAACGCCCAATCGCAGCACTTGCGAAGTCTAAACCTCCTGTCATGTACCAGCTGACGCGTTTCCTGGCACCAGTGTGTCCGGTGTAAGAGCTCCTCACTAGCAAGGCCTCGGCGAGCGTCAGTTTGCGGTGCTTCATCAGGTACGCGATGCAAACGGTGGCCGAGCGGCTGCGTCCGTTCTTGCAGTACACGACGCTGCGGCCTCCGCGGTTCGCCTCCTTCTGGATGGCGTCGGCGCAGCGGTCGAAGTGGCTGTACAGGTCCTCGTTGGGGTCGTCGTACACGGGGATCCGGAGCTTGGCGATGGCGCTGCAGGGAAACGGCTGCTGCTTGGTCACGTTGATGCAGAGCGTCACCGCCTCCTGCTGGATGAGCTCGTCGCTGCAGGCCGAGCGCGCGTTGCTTATGAACAGAGCGCTGGTGACTTTGCACAGCTGCAGCATCCTCATCAGAGGCGGGGGCCGGCCCCCCTGCACCGGCCCTGGGACTCACAGGTGGAACAGGCACCTGGTGAGAAAGAGAAGGATGAAAATACCTCCCTAAGTATTTTACAGAAAAAACACGCATACGTTATAAAAATTATTCAAATGAGGGGTTTTGAGCAGATTACAGACAGACAAATAAAGCAAGTGATCTAAAGTGAGATGATGGTAAAATGAAACTAAGACAGAGTCGGATATTTTGCCCATCCATCCACCCTGACCTCCTCCCTGACAGGTTTTACCACATCATGCTCAGTCAGCAACTAGGTCAAGACTGTTTTTTAAAATTATTATTATTTATTATTATTATTTTCATTGTCGTTCAGAGCCGGTGGAGCCTTAATGTCCGTCTCAGTAATGAACCGCATCCATCTCCCTCTGCTGAGCACCACGAACAGACGGGGGAGCACATTTAGTGACAAGCTGCTGCGTCTGTCCTGCTGCAGGGAGAAGGTTGAGGAGGTCACCTGTCCCTCAGGACACACGGCTGCACAGTCAGGACGTCAGGACGTCAGGACAGAGCTCTGTGAAACCGTTTCATCCAGCTTCCATGTAATCTCACTCATAAAACATCAATAAAAGTCCAAATCATCCCAATATACTTCATTGCATATTTCCCTGTTGACGCTGCTGGATGCTGAATTTCCCCCAGTCAATAAAGTGTCTGTTTATGTATCTGTCTACCTTCACCCTGACAGCAGCCACAGTGCAGTATGAAACTCTCGGGCCAGAACTGAGACGGTGTGAAGTAAAGTCTAAGTGTGCAGAATGTGGCACCAGAAAAAGGTGCGAAACATACAGAACAACGGGACAAACAGTTCAACGTGATGAACCCTGATGGTAAATGAGGTGCAGAACAGACTAGAACGTAAACACGGGGCCACAAAGCAGCAGATTAACATGCTGGAAACCATCAAATATTTGAAGAGACTCTTTGTTCCTTCTTTTCTTTCATATCGTTACTTTCGTATTCTGCTCAGACATGTGAGGGCGACATGTTAGACTCGTTATCTGCAGCCATATATGTTGCTTTAAGCTTCTGAATATCTGTTGACAAAATGTCAAAACACCTAAATCAATATTTGTCACCATTTAACTAACCTACAGATTAAATTAAAAAAAAAAGTGTAGAAACGAGGTTCAGACAAAAAAACAAAGATTGAGATATAATAACAAATATAAACATGCATTCATATGTTTTACGTGTTTGGTTACCTGCTTCTGTCCACTACCACATACAACTATACTTTACAACTAGCTCACTCCAGCCTGTCAGTGAACGCCTCACACACGCTGGACACCAAGGACACTCACATGCAGCAGCCAGCTGATCTTCAGACTCCTGCAGATCGGGTCTGTCTGACGGGCTTCTGGGAGGAAGGTGGTCTCTGCTCGGTCCTGCAGACAGAGGACGGGGGGGCTCAGCCTGATCCGGTCTGTTCAGGCCTCCTCATGACCCCCAACTGCCCTGATCGACACTCAACACACAACACTGCTATATTTACTCCTGCTGACAGCTGCTCCATCTCTGGGTCCTAATGCTGCCCCCATTCAACGCTGAGAACCAGACAGAAAGGTTCTCACAGAAACCCAACACATATTTTTATTCACTCTTATTATTAAATTAGAATACATTTAACTGTCTTGCTTCGTACCCTCTTCGTGTTTTCTCAATCAGCTTCATTAGGCGTCAACGGGAAAGGTTTTCAATGAAAAGGTGTCTCTTGTCAAGCGGGAATTTTTGGATTTATTTATTTTTTTGTCTTCTTAATGAAGAAGAACCAGTCAATTAGCTGTAGAGAAACACACATTGTTACTCTATGACATGAAAGTCGGGCAGCTCGGAAAACCTCAAGAACCTTGAATGTTTTCTCAAATGCAGACGTGAAAACCATTGAATGCTTTTACGAAGAGGAGAAAAAGTAAAGCGAGAGTTATCTCTGCTGAAGAGAAGTTCATCAGGGTTTAGACTAAGACTTGTATCCTGCATATAAGCGCATACAAGCGGACGTTAAAGTATATAAACGTGAATGAGCCTTGATTTCTAACACTTACTCACAGATGTGGACAAGAGGACAAAGTGACGCACGAGGAGAAAAACAAGTTTGCGTTACAAAGAAAATACATGTAGGAGCACATTTTATCGACATAAGAACGTTTCTGTGTCGTTCACCAGTCGTTTTCGGATGCACTCCTATTTTTAGATCATTTAAATGAAGATTAATCTGAACTGAACACAGACACATTTAATTGATGGTTGATGCAGAATTTAATAAAATACACATCGAGCTAGTGAAATCCAAGTTGGTACATGTCTTTCACAAAAAAAAAACTTTGAAGACATTTACATACAATAAGAAGCAAAACTAGATACTAGAAAATGTGTAAAAATATAACGAATGACCAAGTTTGATCTCACAAATCATATGGTGTTCGTGAAATAAAAAGAAAATCTGAAGGTATTACTTTGTATATATGGGAAAAGCAGAAAATAATGCCCAGTACAATAATAGTGCAGTACCTGGGGAGGGAAACTTTTGAGTTGCTCACGTTGTTGTGAACGTCCAACTTCGTCGTCAGTTGACAATGTGTGTTTTTAAATGAGACATCATATAATCTCTCCTTGCGAATCTTTTCCCACATATCTTGCACGTATGCCGCTTCTCGTCCGAGTGACCCCTCATGTGGACCAGAAGATAATCCTTCCTTTTGAAACTTTTACCGCATGCGTTGCAAGAATGCGGCTTCTCATCCATGTGGGTGCCAACGTGTTTCTTCAGCACTGTCGAACAAATGAATCTGTTCCCGCACATTTGGCAGACGTACGGTTTCTCTCCCGTGTGGGTTCTGTTGTGGATGTTGAGGTGACTTCTCCAACGGAAACCCTTCCCGCAGGTTTCACAGGAGTACAGGTACTGACCCGTGTGAATCGCCCTGTGTGCAAGCAAACTATCAGACCTTGCGAAAGTTTTCCCGCACGTTTCGCAGGTATATGGTCTCTCACCTGTGTGAGTTCTCATGTGGATGGACAAATTAAAACTTTGACAGAACCCCTTCCCACATATCTTGCAGTAACAAGTATTTTCATAACTGTGGATTCTGTAATGTCTGTTGAACTCTGAGTTATTCTTAAATGTTTTTCCGCAGACGTCACATGTTAGAGACTTTCTACTTGTGTCAGTATCTCTCTGACTCTTTGATATGGGAGAGTTGTCTACATTGTTACTGTGGCTTGTGTCTCTGCGACGTCTTCTTCTCTTCTTTGGATTCAGCTCTGCATTTCCAGTTGATCCTGAGTCTACATGCTCGACTCCTCCCTGATCAGCTCCAGGAGAGATGTGAGAGAGGAGCTGGTCCCCGTTTGGTTCTGGTCCACTGAGCTCACTTTCCTCATCAGATGGAGTCTCCATCAAGGAATCAGCCTCCTCTTTCAGTACAAGATGTTCTTCCCACTGACTCATGTCGAGTTCCTCCTGTTCCTCTTTAATCCGTATAGGTTCTGGTTCCTCTTCCATCCCTGGAGGTTCTGCTTCCTCCTCTTCCTCTTTCGGCTGTGGAGGTTCTGGTTCATCCTGGTCCTCTTGGAATTGTAGAGGAGTTGGTTCCTCCTGGTCCAAAATGGAGTCCCCGTCCTGGTTATAGAGTTGCTGGTCAACGTGAACCTGTGCGAGGTCTGTGGGGATAAAGAGATACGACATGTCAAACGTTACTAATGTGATGACAGGAAGTCACATGTGAGGCAAAACTGGTCTGATCTGAGCTCATCGTCAGATTTCATCTGTTTCACCAGTTATTAACCAGTATTGCATGTGTCTCCCTACATGTACAATATCCTGGTCTTAAAGTATTTAAGATCTCAGGCGTGTGGCGTTCGATCGCTTGAGGTTAGAGCAGTCAATTGTGTTCACCTACCAACGGAATCAGAGTAACACAACTTACAACCTGTCTAAGCTAACGTCACTAACGTCAATCAAAAGTAGGGTGGGGCGGGTCTTCGAAAGTTTGGTTGACTTGGGGAAAATGAACCCTGAGTTGTCAAATTCAGAAATTGCTGCTTCCAAAATAAAAAAATAAATAAATAGCTGCTGCACAAGTTTTAATGTTCAGCGACAATATACCAAACTTATTTTTTTGTTCTCCGAGTTAACCTGTAACCTGAATGCTAAGTTATCGTCCAAAAAAGTTTTATCTAAGGCATCATCTAAACCAGCATTTTTTTTTTTCCATCGAAGTCACTTGTCGGAAAGATGGAGAGTAAATTTATGAAACTAAAAATATCTGTCCTTAGATACAAGTAATGGGGGCTCCAAGGAAAAACAGGTTGGGAACCACTGCTCTAAAGTACGAGCACGTCACTCACACATGAAGTGAAATTGAATGTTCAGCAGTAAGTGCAGCAGAGATAAACACATTATTCAGACTAAAATCAGAGCTCTCCTTATCCGAGACACCCTGACAACGAGATGGAATTTGCTTTTCTCCACCATGTATACACTTGGTTGGACTACGACGGGATAACACGTGTGCGCTCTTGCTCCACAACCGTGACCCCAAGAAAGCGAGTCACTGAACAAGGTAAACAGAGAAGAAGAAGAACCGCAGCGCCATCTAACAGCTGAACTATTATCCATCTGGTTGTTTGAAACGCCGGCCTGCTGCATGAACAACTCTTGTTTATTATATGACGTAAAAGGTCAACCGGAAAGCGAGACATATTATCGTAGTATTAACCCACTGAAAAGACACATATCGCCACCTAGTGTATAGGAGGAGGACATGTTCCTGTGAGTTTTTCGATTTTCTCTGCTGCATTATCATGAAAAATTGTGTCCTATGTAGGAAAACACGGCCTTCAGTAGGTGGGGAACCAAGATGAACCCATAACTGAAAATGTTCTTATTATTCATAAACCAATCAATTTTTAATATTTAATGGCTGTTTTAGCATTTCTCCTAGTTATTTTGTCTGTACTGTCCTGGAAAGAAATACCCTGACTTCCGACTGATCGAAAGAATGATTCTTAATGTAATATTCTCACCAATGCATGGGGGCTCTGAAACACCCAGCCAGCTTATCCATCTGGGCCCACAAGGGTTAAAATACTGGGCACTGAGGTGGCAACTGAGGTGGCACAGAGTGGGCATCTGAGTGCACTGAGTGGCATGGGGTTTGAACTGGTTAAATTATTGGCAGTCCCATGTGGATTGAGGTACATGTTCCCCACAATGTTGCTGGCTGTTATAGCCCCATAACAGATGACGTGGTCTACGTGGGCATAGGCATATACAGGGCATAATTTTTCAAGTTGACCCATTGAAAGGTCCATCCTGATCCCCCTTTGTGCCCATTGTGATCCTACATGTCCTGTGCAACTCAGCAAGTGGGTCGTCAGCCTGAAACCCGTCAAACCCACTTGAGGGCCCATATTGGCAAACACGTTACAATGGGGGCCACCATGGAAACAGCAGACACAACCCACTTGGACCCTTATCTGGCAGCCCATTATTACCCTTATGGGACCCCAACAGGACAGGCTGGCTGGTCAATTTTTCCACCACAGTGTCCCATATGATGTAAGTTTCCACCTGTAAGATTCCCCACATATTCCACGACACAAGTTTAGACAGAGTTAAAAAACAAAAGCCACAACCAGAAACTGGTAAAAAAAGACTTTATTAAATCAAGCTCAAGCACAGTGTTACAACATCAAACCCACAAGGTTGTTGAATCAGAGACTTGTACATTTTGTATCTTTTAAGTTCTAAACATTCAAACTCCAACAAACTTGTCTTTTGCGGCTAGCATCGATGTATCACACTGTAGCCTGTTTTTGTGTGGTTCTCAACAGGTACTTACTCCCCGTTTCCTCCCGCTTGTCCAAGTACTATAGGTCATTGTGATTCAACATTAGCCTCTCTGTGGTAGCCCAACAATACTGGATACCTTGTCCAGGGTGGACCCCCCCTCTGGCCCAGAGTGACTCCAACCCCCCTTACCCTCCATAGGATAACTGGTTACAGAGAATGATAATATTTCAGGATGAAAAACTTCTTACATGTATGTTCGTCATGTTTGGGGGCATCAGCCGATATTATACCAAAACCTTTACCACAACACTTTACAGAGTACGGTTTCTCCCCTGATTTTTAGACATCATGTGTGCGTCAAACAGCGACCCTGACTCAACTTTTCCCACATTCTCCATACAGTAAAGAGCCTCTCCCCCGAGTGGATCTCATGATTTCTAATTGACGACAAGGCCGAGTATCTTTTCCCACACACTTTACAGAGGTATGGCTTCTCACCCGTGTGAGTCCTCATGTGGCTCATTAAATTAGCATTACTACTGAAACCTTTACCACACACTTTACAGAGGTGTGGCTTCTCACCTGTGTGAATCCTCATGTGGAGGTTAAGGTGACTTCTCGAACGCAAACCCTTCCCACAGATGTCACAGGAATACAGATGCTCACCGGTGTGGATTCTCATGTGGCCTGACAAGTTATCGGACCTTCTGAAACTCTTCCCACATGTTTCACAACGATATGGCCTCTCAGCTGTGTGAAATCTGCGATGCACCCTCATGTTGAAATTAGTCTTGAAGGTTTTTCCACAGATTCACATGTTAACAGACTTTTATCTGTGTCAGTATCACTCTGACTCTCTGACATGGAGAGTTTGTCTACATTGCTGTGACGTTTGTGTCTCGCAATGTCTCTTCTCTTCTTTGGATTCATCCTGCATTTCTAGATGATCCCGGGTCTACAGTACTTGCTTCCTCCCTGATCTGCTCTCACTTTTGGTTGTGGTTCACGATCTCACGTTCCTCATCAGTAGAAGTCTCCATCAAGAATCAGCCTCCAGCTTTCAAACAAGGAATGTTCTTCCTGCTACTGCTCAGGAGAATTTCCTCCTGTGCCGCTTATCCCTGGTAGGTTCTGGTTCCTCCCTGTACCTGATCTATCCCATGTAGCTCTGTTCCTTCCTGTTCCTGGATTAGTCAGGTGTGGAGGAGGTCTGGTTTTCCGGGTCGCATATCTGATTTATGCTGTGGGCTGTGGAGAGCTGGGAGGACTGGCTTGTGCCCTGAGAATCCTAAGGTGGCACAGGAGTCAGGGAGGAGGCCGAGAGCCTGTGGTCTCTTGAGACAGCGATGTGGAGGTACCCACATTCCTGCGGGCTAGGAAGGTCTGACGAGGATATCAGAGCCACACTGACATTTTACAGCATGTATACTCAAAACGCTGACTCCTCTTACAAACATAATCGCTGCTGGTCTGGAGAGACATAAAAAAAAAAATGGTGTCACAAATGCATTTGCATGTAATTTGTCCATTTAACCAATATACACATATATTGGAGAAAACGTGTGGACAATTGAAAAAATTCAAGACAGGAGATTAAGCTGTTAGCAACCTCCTAGCCGAGTCTCTTTCCTCTGTGCTTCTCCAAAATGTGTGTTTTTCCATTCTTTTATTAGTTAGTTTTTTTAAAAACGCGTTCGACCCTGTACTCACCTATTCGTGTGTAACGTTATCTCAGTCTTCGCAGTGATAACACAGTCGCGCTGAACGATCGATCTCTTCCTCGGACTGGAGAAAGCTCTTTCAAAA
This sequence comes from Mugil cephalus, assembly GCF_022458985.1. Classification (NCBI taxonomy): domain Eukaryota; kingdom Metazoa; phylum Chordata; class Actinopteri; order Mugiliformes; family Mugilidae; genus Mugil; species Mugil cephalus. The sequence goes on from NC_061776.1 coordinate 3,513,792, forward strand.
AAGTCCGATATAGTTTCTTCAAGCAGCAGCAGTTAGTCGCTCGAGTATCAACTCTCTCAAAACTCTCAGATGAAGACTATTGAGTTACTATAACAAAGACTGTCGTCTTCCATCTCGTGCGCATACACATGAAGATTGAACAGCTGCATATCAATAAATTAAACGTTCCTCACACACTTACACACGGACGCTATTACCTGAACACCTCGCCATCTTGCTCGAGCTTGGAGTCGGAGTCCTGTGCCGCATTCGGGTCCGAGCTCGAGCCACGATTCGATCCCCCGCCCACAATTTCCACCAGACTCGCGGTTGGTTTCGTTCTCTCTACTTCACCACCAGTGAGATAGGAGACATGTTGAAACATACACGACGGAATTTATTTATATATTCTGTTATTTATCAACTCTCACAGACAAGACAGATTTTCATCGACAAAATTAAATGATCTTATTATTGGGTTATGATGTGATCCCAGAAACTCTTGACTCATGCTCCAGGTCAAAAACGAAAGAAGAAAGAGTTATAATGAAGAGATTTAATTGAATGATATTCAGTGACCTCAGAGTTATTCCTCGCTTCCTCGATGTTCTTTTGGGTTGCACCAGTTCGAGTCAAATGTAAGACGTGTGGGCTTTATGTATGAGCCCATAAACGAATGTATGTTGGGCTAAGTGGTCTTAGGCCTATGACAGGGCAAATTTCAAGTTGTGCACCCATTGAAGGTCCATCAGATCCCCCATTTTTGCCCATGTGACAAACATATGAGGCCTACATGGCCGGGAAACTCAGCTAGTTGGGTCTCACCTGAAACCCGCTCAGAACCACTTGAGGCCCCAGATGGTCAAACGACAGGTGGGGCCAACCATGGAAACAGCAGACAAACCCACGTGTCCCTTACTGCAGCCCATATTTAACTTAACCCTTATGGTACCAAACATGGACATGCTAGGCTGGGCAATTTTTCGAACCCTGTCCATGAGATGTATTTTTCCACCTGTAAGATTCCCCACATATCCACTACACATTTAGCAGAGTTCAAACAAAAGCACAACCTAAACGTAAAAAAGACTTTATTAAATCAAGCTCACACAGTGTTTACAAGCAGCAAACCCACCAGTTGTTGGAAGAAGAGTCTGAAGGCACTTTGTATCTTTAAGTTTCAACTTTCAACCTCAACAAATTTGTCTTTGGCGGCTAGCATTGATGTCTCACAGCTTGTCCGCCTGTTTTTGTGTGGGTTCTCACCAGGTACACTGGTGTTCCTCCGCTGTCCAATGTACATATAGGTCATTGGTCGATTCTACATAGCCTCTCTGTGGTAGCCCTAACTAGACAGGAGACCCTGTCCAGGGTTGGCACCCCACCTCTGGCCCAAATGACACCAACCCCCCTGACCACTCCAGAGTGAGTAAATGTTACAGAGAATTGAATGAATATTTCGAGATGATAACTTTCTTACATGTATAGTTCTTCATAGGTGACTCGTCAAATAGTAAATTACGACCAAGAACCTTTACCACACACTTAATACAAGGTACGGTTTCTCCCCTTTGACTCATCATTGTGCGGTCATATGGCTACCCCCCCTTGAGGTTGGGGTAAAAAAAATTGAAAAAAAAAAACCCCCCGCTCCCACGTTTTTTTAGATTTCCCCCCTCCTCCCCCCAGCAAATTGGTTTCTTTTTGCCGCAAACAGGTTATAAAACGGCTCCCCCCCAACGACCCCACCCCACCCCCCCCCCCTTACGTTCCACCACAACAAAAACCCCCGAAGGTGGGTATTTTTATTCCCCTCCAATGGTTTATTTTTTTTTTATTTTGTGGGTATTAAATTGACGACAAGGCCGATGGAACCTTTTTCCCAACACACTTTACAAGGTATGCTATCTTATCTTTCACCCCCCTCCCCCCCTTTGTTTTTATTTTTGGAAACCCCTCATGTGGCACGTTAAATTAGCATTACTACTGAAACCTTTACCACACACTTTACAGAGGTGTGGCTTCTCACCTGTGTGAATCCTCATGTGGACGTTAAGGTGACTTCTCGAACGGAAACCCTTCCTCAGATGGTCACTGGAATACAGATGCTCACCGGTTGATTCATTTCTCATTGGCCTGACAATAACCAGTCCTTCTGAAACTCGTCCCACATGTTTCACAACGAAAGGCCTCCTCCACCTGATTTAAAATCTGCGATGCACCCTCGATGTGGAAATTATGTCTTGAAGGTTTTCCACAGATGTCCACAGTGTTACAGAACTTTTTTAATCTGTGTCATAGGTCACTCTGGACGCTCGTTGACATGGTAGAGTTTGTCTACAGTGCTGTGACTTTTTCTCTGAGCAATGTCTTCTTCTCTTACTTGTGGATTGCAGCACTGCATTCCTAGTTGATCCCCGGAGGAGTCACCCACATGACTCGATTCCTCCTGATTGGGCTCTCACATTTGGTTGTGGTTCACATGAGCTCACTTGCTCATCAATAGAAGTCTCCATCAAGGAATCAGCCACCAGCTTCAGAACAAGATTGTTCTTCCTGCTGACGCTGGGCAGCGGGAATTCCCTCCTGTTCGCTCGTTTACTCCGGAGGCTCTGTCGTGCCACCTGTTTCCTGATTTATCTGTGGAGTCTGGTTACCTCCTTCTCCTGATTTATCTGTGGGAGGTTTCTGTTCTGCTTTGTCCCCTTTAAGCTGAGAGGTTCTGGTTCCTCCTGGGTGCAAACTGGAGGGCCCTCTCACTGCTTAGAAGCCTGGTCCATCTACCACTTCCTACCTCCTTACAAACAGAATGCTGTGCTGGGTCTGGAGAGACATAAAAATACTAAATGGTGTCACAAAAGCAGTTTGCATGTATTTTTGTCTTTTACCAATAAACACAAATAGGAGAAACGGTTTGGGGGGTTGTTTTTGGACTTTGAATAAAATTCAAGACAAGAGATGAAGCATGTAAGCAACCGTCCTAGCCGAGTCTCTTCCTCTGTGTCTCTCCAAACTGTGTGTTTCCATTCATTAGTTAGTTTTTAAACCGTATTCTAGAATTCTAACCAGTAGCTCACCTATTCTGTGTAACTTTATATCATGTTCCAGTGATCTCCATCCGTCCTGCGCTGACGATCGATCTCTTCCTCGTACTGGACGACAGTTCTTTCAAAGAGTCCGAATATTATCTGCAGCATCAGCAGTTAGTCGCCTCGCTGATCAACATCTCGTCAAACTCTCAGATGAAGACATTGTTTACTATAACAGAATACATAGTTCGTCTTCGCAGCTCGTCCATACACTTGTGAAGTTAGACAGCTGCATAAAATATAGATAAGACGTTCCTCCCACTTACACACTGACGCTATTTACCCAGAGACACGGCGGCGCCATCATGCTCGCGTTTAGATCCAGGGGGGGGGAGGTGGAGTTCATGCGCAGTACGTCCGAGGGCGGGGCCACATATCGATGACCCCGCCCACACATCCTCCAGACACCGCTCTTTGGTTTCGTACTGCACTACTTCCAACCCACCAGTGAGAAGGACATGTTTGAACACTACACGGAATTTATTTTTTATTCATTTAGTTATCAACTCTCCACAGACAGACAGATTCATCGACAAAAATTTAAAATGACCTTTAATTATTTGGTTATGAAATGTGATCCACATAGAACTCTTGACTTCATGCTCAGGTCAAAAAGTAAGGGAAGAGTTTAATGTTGAGATTTAATTTGAATGATTTCAGTGACCTCAGAGTTATTCATCAGCTTCCTCGTGTGTTGCTTTTGGGTGCAAGTCGAGTCAAATGTAAGACTGTGGGCTGGCTGTATGAGCCCCATAACAGATGTAAGTGGGCTAAGTGGGCTTAGGCATATACAGGGCAAATTTCAAGTTGGGCCCCATTGAAGGTCCAGTCTGATCCCCCTTTGGCACAATTGAGCACACATATGAGGCCTACTGGTCTGTGCAACCAGGCAAGTGGGCACCCCCCCACTGAAACCACCGTTCCATAACCCACTTGAGGCCCATATGGGGCAAACACAGATGGGCCACCATGAAACCGCAGACAAACCAAGTGGGACCCTTTCTTCCCCCATATTTAACCCTTATGGTCCAACATAGACAGCTGCTGGCAATTTTTCACCACTGTCCATGTATGGTAGTTTCCACCTTAAGCTTCCCCAATATCCACTATCAACAGTTTATGCAGAGTTAAAACAAAAGCACAACCGAAACTTAAAAAAGACGTTATTAAATCAAGCTCACACAGTGTTTTACAAGCAGCAAACCCTGCAAGGTTTTTGAAAGCAGAGTCTGAAGCACTTTGTATCTTTATGTTCTACTTTTCACCTGCAACAAACAAATTTGTCTGTTTGGCGCTACATCGATGTCACACAGCTGTCCCTGTTTTGTGTGGGTTCTAACCAGTACTCCGTGTTCTCCCGCTGTCCCAAAGTACATATGGTCATGTGGAGATTCTAACATTCCTCTCTGTGGTACCCTAGATAGACTGGAGACTCTGTCCATGTGACCCCACCTCTGGCCCAATGACTCCAACCCCCTTGACCCTCCAAGGAGAACTGTTTACAGAGAAGAATGATTATTCAAGATGAAACATCTTACATGTATGAGTCTTCAATGTGGGTTGTCAGCTGAGTATTAACGACCAAAACCTTTACCCACACAACTTTACAGAGGTACGGTTTCTCCCCTTGTGAGTCCAACATTTGGGGCGGTCAAACAGCTACCCCCACTTCAGAAACTTTTCCCACATGTCTCGCCACAAGTACGGCCTCATCCCCCGAGTGATTCACATGTGATTCTAATTGACGAAAAGCCCGAGTATCTTTTCCCACACACTTTACAGATGTATGCTTCTCACCGAGTGAGTCCACATGAGGCACTTTAACTTAGCATTACATACTGAAACCTAACACCTTTAGCCACACACTTTACTGAGTGTGGCTCTCTCAAACCTGTTGAATCCTCATTGGAGGTTAAGGTGACTGTCTCGAAACGCAATCGCCTTCCCCACAGATTTCCTCAGTAATACAGATGCCACCGTGTGGATTCCTCATTGCCTGACAAGTTACCAGACCTTCTGAAACTCTTCCCGATCATGTTCACAACGATATGGCCTCTCCCCTGTGGAAAATCTGCGATGCACCCTCATGTTTGAAATTAGTCTGAATTTTTCCACAGATGTCACAGTTACAGACATTTATCTGTCAGATCGACTCTGACTCTTCTCTGACCGAGGGAGGAGTTGTCTACATTGCTGTGACTTGTGTCCTGCAATGTCCGTCCTTCTCTTCCTTTGATTCACTCTGCATTTCTAGTTGAATCCCCGTTTCTACATACTTTATTCCTCCCTGATCTGCTCTCACTTTTTTGGTTGTGGTTCACTGAGCTCAACTTTCCTCATCAGTAAAGTCGTCCATCAAGGTATCAGCCTCCAGCTTAAATCAGTACAAGATGTTCTGTCCGCTGACTGCTGCAGGGGAATTTCCTCCTGTTCCTCTTTTTATCCCTGACTCTGTTCCTCCTGTTCCTGTTTTATTATCCCTGGAGGTTCTGTTCCTCCTGCTCCTGATTTATCTGTGGGAAGGTTCTGGATCTCTCATGTCCCGCTTAAGCTGAGAGTTCTGTTCCTCCTGGTTCAGACTGGAGGCCCTCATCACTGCTTAGAAAGGCTGGTCATCTAACAACTTCCTCCTCCATACAAACAGAAATGCTGTGGCTGGTCAGGAGGGACATAAAAATAATAATGGTGTCACAAAAGCAGTGCTTGTATTTTGGTCTTGTACCAATAAAAACACCAAATAGGAGAAACGTGTGGAACTTTAAGAAAATTCAAACAAGAGATAAAGCATGTTAGCACCACCTAGCCGAGTCTCTTCCTCTGTGTCGTCTTGCCAAACTGTTGTTTTTCATTCTTAGTTTGTTTTTAAAAAGTTCTACTGTACTCACCTATTCCTGTTTAATTTTATCTCAGGTTTCCGGTGATATCCAGCATCTGCGCTGACCGATCGACGTCCATTCCCTCGTACGGTACGACAGTTCTTTCAAAGAGTCCGAATATTTCTTCAGCAGCACAGTTTAGTCGCTCGATGATACGACTCTCTCAAACTCCTCAGATGAAGACATTGTTTACTTATAACTGAAGACATAGTACGTCTTCCAGCTCGGTCCATACACTAGTGAAGTTAGAACAGCTGCATATAAATATAGATAAGACGTCCTCACCTCACTTACACACTGACGCTATTTACTCGAGACCCGGGCGCGCCACATTGCACGTAGCTTGAGTCGGAGTCTGCGCATACGGTCCAGAGGCTGGGCCACGATATCGATGCCCGCCCACACTTCCTCCAGACTCCTCTTGGTTTCGTTCTGACTCTACATCCCACCACCAGCGAGAAGGACATGTTGGAACACACACGAAATATTTATTTATCAGTTATTTTACAACTCTCACAGACTGAACAGATTTTCATCGACAAATTTAAAATGATCTTTATTATATTGGTTTATGAATGTGATCCAGAGAAACACTTGACTTCATGCTCAGTCAAAAAGTGAGGGAAGAGTTTAGAAGTTGAGATTATTTGAATGTATTTCAGTGACCCTCAGAGTTATTCCATCAGCTTCCTCGGTGTTGCTTTTGGGTGTAAGTGTCGAGTCAAATGTAAGACTGTGGGCGCTGAATGAGCCCCATAACAGATGTAAAGTGGGCTAAGTGGCTTAAGGCAAATACAGGCAAATATCAAGTTGCCCCATTTAAGACCAGTCTGACCCCCTTTGTGCCCAGTGAGCAAACAAATGATGCCAACACATGTCAGTGCAACTCAGCAAGTGGTTCTCACCTGCAACCCGGTCATAACCCCCACATGAGGCCCATATGGGCAAACACAAGGTGGGTCCACCAAGGGAATCCGCATGGACAAACCACTTAGGACCCTTATCTGCAGCCATATTTAACCATTATGGGACCAACATGGACATGCTTGGTCGGGACATATTTTACACCACTGTCCCTATGGATTGTATTATCACCTGTAAGAATCCCCACATATCCACTACGACAGTTTAGCCAGAGTTAAAAACAAAAGCACAACCTGAAAGCTGGTAAAAAGACTATATTAAATCAAGCTCACACATTGTTACAAGCACCAAACCCACAAGTTTGATGAAGCAGAGTCTGAAGGCACTTTGGATCTTTAAGTCACTTTCAAACCTCTCAACAAATTGTCTTTTTGTGGCGCTAGCATCGAGTCTCACAGCTGGTCGCCTTTTTGGTGTGTTCTCACCAGGTACTCTACTACTACCGGTATCGCCTCCGCTGGTCCAGTACATATAGTTTCATTGGTGAATCCTAGCATTGAGCCTCACTGTGGTAGCCCTATACAACTGGAACCTGTGCCCTGGGATGTACCCCAACCTCTGCCGCAAGGGTGTGACGCCCAACTGGCCCCGGAGCGTGCACACGCGGCTAGCGCGCAGAGAGATAACTGGTGTGAGCGCGGAGATTTGAATGAGTGGAAAATAGAGCTGCAGTGATGTGAGCGCGACTTATCTTATTACGCACGTAGAGTGATATGATGTCATAGCTCGTCTTGGTTATCTCAGCCTGCGTGACAAATACAGAGGCGTGTATGAGTAAGCGATTCACAAGAAACCTTCTTGACACAGCTCACTCACTAGTGAGGTCAGTAAGACGGTTTCGCCCCATGATGGGTGTCATCATGTGGTGGTCAAAAATGGCTACCCTAATGAAACTTTTTCCACATCTCCAACAGTAACGGCCTCTCACACCATTGATTCTCATGTGAGAGACGATTAATTGACGACAAGAGCCGATAGCTTTCCCACACACTTTACAAGAGGTATGGCTTCTCACCCGTGTGAGTCCTCATGTGGCTCATTAAATTAGCATTACTACTGAAATATTTACCACATACTTTACAGAGGTGTGGCTTCTCACCCGTGTGAATCCTCATGTGGACGTTAAGGTGACATTTCCAACGGAAACCCCTCCCACAGGTGTCACAGATATACAGATGCTCACCGCTAGGAGAGTGGCCTCGTATGTGGCTGATAAGTTCTCAGCACTGCTGGAAACTCGTCCCGCATGTTTTCAACAATGATGCCTCACCCTGTGTGAGTTCCACATGTGGGCATTAAGTTGACTTCTCCAACTGAAGTCTTAGCCCACAGATGTCACAAGAAGACAGATCTCGACGTGTGATTCTCTGTGCTGATAATTATTCGGACCTTCTGAAACTCTTCCCCACAAGTTATCCGTCGCACAAAATTGACACCTCACCTGTGAAATCTCATCACCCTCATCTTGAAATTAGTCTAAGTGTATTTACCACAGATGTCACATGTTAACAGACTTTTTATTTGTGTCAGTTATCACTGCCTGACTCTCTTACATGAGAGTTTTGTCTACATTGCCTGTGACTATGTGTCTCTGCAAACGTCTTCCTTCTCTTTCTTTTGGATTCAGCTCTGCATTTCTAGTTGAAACCGAGCAGGATCCACAGAGCACGATTCCCTCCTGATCTGGGCTCTCCACGTTTTGGTTGTGGTTCACTGACTCACTATTCCTCATCATAGAAGTCGACCATCAGAAACAGCCTCAGCTATCAAACAAGATGTTCTTGGCCCGCTGACTGCTGCAGAGAATTCCTCCTGTTTTTCCTCTTTTATCCCTGAGTTTCGGTTCCTCCTGTTCCTGTTATATCCCTAGGAAGTTCTGGTCCTCCTCTCCTCGATTTATCTTGGAGGTTCCTGGTTCCTCTTGTCCCTCTTTAGCAAGTAAGGAGATTCTGTTCCTCCTGGATCAGACAGGAGGCCCTCTCCAGCGTATGAAAAAGCGGTCATTCCCTACAACTCCTCCTCCTACAAACATAAATGCTAGTGCTAGGTCTGGAGAGACATATAAAAAATAACATGGTGTCACAAAAGCAGTTGCATTGTATTTTGTCTTTTACAATAAGCGAGCGAAAGAGCGAGGAAGGAAACGTGTGGACGTTTGAAGAAAATTCAAGACAGAGATGGAAGCATGTTATCAACGACGCCGACGTGCCGATTTCACTTTCCACTGTGTCTTCTCCAAACTGTGTTTTACATTCAATATTAGTTTGTAAAACCGTTCTATACCTGTACTCACCTATTCTGTGAAACTTTATATCCAGTTACCAGGTATATCCAGCCGTTCGGCGCTGACGATCGATCTCTTCCTCGTACTGGACGACATTTATCTTTGCAAAGAGTCCTAATATTTCTTCAGCAGCATGCATTTAGTCCGCTCGATGATCAACTCCTCTCAAACTCCTCGAGATGAAGCAACATTGGTTACTATAACAGACGACATAATTGCGTAGCGAGTCCAGCTCGGTCCAAACTCTAGTGAAGTTAGAAGACAGCTGCATATAAATTTTATAGATAAACGTCCTCACTCCGGTTTCACTTACACACTGACGCTATTACCAGGAGAACACGGGCGGTCGCCATCTTGCTCGGAGCATGGAGCGAGTCTGCGCAGTTCGGGTTCCGTGGGCGAAGACACGTTGATCGATCCCACCACACGATCCCCAGACATCGCTCTTGGTTCGTTCTGCTCTAAACTTCCACCACAGGTGAAAGAACATGTTGGAACTTAACGGAATTTATTTTGTATTCATTTTAGTTATCAACCGCACAGACCAACAGATTCAGCCGACCAATTTAAAATGACTATATTTATTTTGGTTATGAATGTGATCCAGAGAAACTCTTGACTTCATCTCAGGTCAAAAATATGGGAAAGTTAATGTTGAGATTTATTTGGATAGTTCATACTCAGATTATGTCATCCAGCTTCCTCTGTAGTAGCTTTTGGGTGCAAGTCGATTCAAATTTAAGACTGTGGCTGCAATGACCCCATAACAATGTAAGTGGGGGGAGTCTAAGCTGGGCCTTATGGTGCCTATACTAAAGGGGCAAATTTCAAGTTGGGCCCCTTTTGAAGGTCCAGTTCTGATCTCCCCCTTTGTGCCCATGTGACGAATATATGAGGCCCTACATGGGTCCTGTGCAACTCAGCAAGTGGGCCCCACTGAACTCCTTCAGACCCACTTGAGCCCATATGGGCAAACACAGATGGGCCACCAAGATAACCGAGGACAAAACCCACTTTGGACCCTTAGCGCAGCCCATAATTAACCCTTATGGCCCCAACCTGGACATGCAGGCTGGGCAACTTTTCACCACTGTCCGATGTATGTAATTTTCCACCTGGTAAGATTCCCCCACATATCCACTACACAGTTTTAAGCACGTTAAAACAAAGAGGCACAACCTGGCGACCTGAAACAAGACATTATTTATCAAAGTGCGGAGCGCGCATGGTTTCAGCAGCAAACGCCACAAGTGTTGAAGCAGAGTCTGAAGGCCAACTTTGTATCATTAAGTTCTAATTTCAACCTCATCAAAATTTGTCTTTTTGGCGGTTAGCATCCGAAGTCTCACAGCTGTCGCCTGTTTTTGTGGTGGGTTCTTCACCGACGTGCACTCCGTTTCCTCCCTGCCCCCCTTCCAAGTACATATAGGTGCGATAGGTATGTATCTACATTAGCCCTCTCTGTGGTAGGCCCTATACAGACTGGAGACCTGTCCAGGGTGGACCCCACCTCTGGCCCAATGACTCCAACCCCCACCCCCGTGACCCTCCAGAGGATAACGGTTACGAGACTTAATAATATTTCAGGATGAAAACATTTCATACATGTATGAGCCTTCATGAGGGATCATCAGCAGAGTATTTTACATCCAAAAACTCTTTACAACAACACTTTACAAGGTTACGTTTCTCACCCCTTTGTGATCATCATGTGTGAGCGGCAATGCTACACCTGAATGAAACCTTTTTCCACATGTCTCCAACAGTACGGTCCTCTCAAACCGTGTGATCTCCATGTGATTTGTAATGACTACAAAGGCCTCGATATCTTTTCCCACACACTTTACAGAGGTATGGCTTCTCACCCGTGTGAGTCCTCATGTGGCTCATTAAATTAGCATTACTACTGAAATATTTACCACATACTTTACAGAGGTGTGCATCTTACTCACCCGAGGCGTGAATAGCCCATTGGACGTTATATGTGACGAGTAGAGCCAACGGAAACCCCTCCCACAAAGGTGTCACCGAATATACAATGCTCACGCACCGTGTGATTTCTTTGGCTGATAAGAGACAGCGAGCACGGCTAAACTCTTCCCGCCACAGTTTGCATCTATAGAGGCCTCTCACCGAGAGAGAGAGAGGCGCGACAGAGCTGATGGCATTAAGGGACTTCTCATCTCCAACTAAGTCTTTAGCCACAGAGTCACGGAGAGTGAATACAAAGTTCACTGTGGATGATTCTCGTGTGTGTCTGCAAAGTTAAGCGGTACCAACAGATACTCACTTCATCCCACAAGGTTTTCGCAACAATATGGCCTCTCACCTGGTAAGATCTGCATGCAACCCTCATCTTGAAATTGTCTTGAAGTTATTCCACAGATGTCCCATTGTTACAACTTTTATCGTGTCAGTATCACTCTGACTCTCTGAACATGAGAGTTGTTCTACATTGCTTGACTTGTGTCTCTGCAACTCTCGTACTCTCTTGGATTCACTCCTGGCATTCTGTTATCCCTGTCTACATACTTGATTACACCCTGATCTGGCTCTCACTTTTTCTGTTGGTTCACGAGCTCACGTTCCTCCATCAGTCGAAGTCTCCATCAAGAATCACCTCCACTCAAAACAAGATGTTCTTCTCTGCTGACTGTGCACAGAGAATTTCCTCCTGTTCCCTCGTTTAATCCATTAGGTTCTGGTGTCCTCCTTCCTTTTAAAATCCCTTGAGGTTCTGTTCTCTCACTCTCCTATTTATCTGTGGAGTGACCGAGTTCATCTTTCCCCTTTAAGCTGTAGTTCTGTTCCTCCTGTTCAAACTACCCTAGCGTCCCTGCTAGAAAGCGTACAGCCTAACAACTTCCTCTCCTTACAAACATATTGCTGTGGCTTGGTCTGGAAGTCTTAAAAATATAAAGGTATCACAAAACATTGCATTTATTTTGTCTTTTACCATAATACACAAATATGGAGGAATCGTTGCTTTTGAAAAAATTCAAACAAAGATGAACATGTTTAGCAACCTCCCTATCCGATCTCTTTCCTCTGTGTCTCTCCAAACTTGTTTTCCATTCATTATTAGTTTTTAAAACCGTTCTACCTGGAACTCACCGTTTCTGTGTAACTTTATCGCCGTTCCATGAATCCAGCATCTCGCTGACATCGAGATCTCTCCTCGTACCTGGACGACAGTTCTTCAAAGAGTCCCGAAATTCTTCAGCACAGCAAGTTAGATCGCACGACATGATCAACACCTCAAATCACAAGGAAGACTTGTTACTATAACAGAAGACATAGTCGTCTTCCAGCGTCGGAGCGCACTCACGAGTGCTCGCTGAGAGTGCGAGCAGGCTGCATATAAATAAGGCGAAGACGCGAGCGCTCACACAGCCAGTCGCCGCCGAGTGAGCCTGCAGAGATTTACCCCCGAGACACGGTCAGGCGCCGAGTCATGCTCGGTAACAAGCCTTGAGTCGGAGTCTTAGCATTCGTCCGACGCGGAGCCACGATATCGAATGCGCGCCCCCACACTTCCTCCAGAACTCTCTCTTGGTTTCGTTCTGCTCAACTTCCACCGACCAGTTGATACGGACATGTTTGAACATAACACGAAATTTACGAAGAAGGTATTACATTTATTTACTCATCTCACGACAGGACAGATTTCATCGACAAAATTTAAAATGATCTTATTATTTGGTTATGAATGGATCCAGAAAAAAAAAAAAAGAATCTTGAACTTCATCTCAGGTCAAAAACGAAGAGAAAGTTTGATATGACAGTTTAATTAGAGTGAATGATTTCAGTGACCTCAATTTAATCATCACTTCCTCGGTGTTGCTTTTGTGCAAAGTCGAACAAATTGAAGAGCGGGTCAGTCTAGTAATTAGCCCCTATAACAGATTTAGAGTGGCTAAGTGGGCTAGCCTATACAGTGGTGCAAAATTTATCAAGTTGGCCACATTTAAGGTCCATCTGATCCCACTTTGTCCCATGTTAGCAAACATATGAGCCTACATGGGTCCCTGTGCAACTCAGCATTTGGCCCCACCTTAAACCCAGTCAGAAACCACCTTGTAGCCCATATGGCAACACAAGGTAAGACCCCCCATGGAGAACAGGCGAGACAAAACACTCTGTGATACCCTTATCTGCAGCCCCATATATAACCCTTATGGGACAACATGGACATCTGGCTGGCCGAAGAGAGTCCACCGACTGTCCATGGTTATGTATTTTCCACCTGTAGAGATTCCCCACATATCCACTACACAGTTTAGCAGAGTTAAAACAAGAAGCACAACCTGAACAGGAAAAAAAGACGCGTTAATTACATCAAGCTCACACAGTGTGAAAACCCAAACCCACAAGGTTGTTGAAGCAGAGTCTAGAAGGCACTTTTATCGAGAGTAATTCTACCTTCAAACCTCCAACAAATTTGTCTTTTTGGCAGCTAGCATCGATGTCTCACAGCTGACGCCTGTTTTTTGGGGTTCTCACCAGTACTCTGGTTTCCTCCCACTGTCCAAGTAAATATAGGTTCATGGTGATTCAATATTAGCCACTGTCTGTGGTTAGCCCTAACAGACTGAACCTGTTACAGTGGACCCCACCTCGATGCCCAATGACATCTCGAGGCCCCCGTGACCTCCAAAGAATAACTGGGTTACTGAGAATAATGTATATGCAGGATGAAAACTTCTAACATGTTGAGTCTTCATGTGGCCGTCAAATGATATTATACCAAAACCTTTACCACACACTTTAAAAGAGGTATGGTTACTCCCCCCTGTGAGACACACCATTTGCGGTCAAATGGCTAACCCTGACTGAAACCTTTTCCCACATGTTCGTCAACGAGTAGTAAGCGGTCCTCTCATCTCACGCCTAGTGGATTTCTCATGTGATTTTCTAATTGTCGTCAAGGCCAGTATCTTTTCCCACACACTTTACAGAGGTAATGGGCTTCTTCACCCGTGTGAGACCTCATGTGCACGCGATAAAAAGTATTACAACTGAAAACCTTTAACCACACACTTTACAAGTTGGCTTCTCACCTGTGTGAATCCTCATTGGACTGATAAGGTAACTTCTCGAAACGCAAAACTTCCCACAGATTCACAGGAATTCAGATGCTACACCGTGAGGATTCACATTGACTGTCCAAGTAGGCGAGTCCTTCTGAAACTCTTCCACAATTTTCGTCTACAATAGGGCCTCTCACCTTGTAAATCAGCGATGCACATACCCTCAGTTTGAAATTAGATCCTTGACTAAAGATGAGAGTCTGCTCTCTCGCTGCAGAGTTGCCACGATGTTTTACAGACTTATTATCTGTCAGATTATCAATCGGACTCTCTACATTGGAGAGTTGTCTACATTTGCTGGTACAGGGTGTACTGTCTGCAAGCTTCTTCTCTTCTTGGATTCAGCTCGCATTCGAATTATCCCGTTCTACATACTTGATTCCTCCTGGATACTGGTCTCTCACTTTTGGTGGTGGTTCACTGACTTCACTTTCCTCTAATAGATAGTCTCTCATCAAGTAATCAGCCTCCAGCCTTCATACAAATTTCTTCCTCTGACTGCTGCAGGAATCACTTGTTCCTGTTTATCTCCCTGGCGGTTCTGTTCCCCTGTTTCCTGATTATCTGTGGAGGTTTCTGTTCCTCCTGCTCCTATTTATCCTTGAGGTCTGGTTCTGCTTGTCCCTCTTGAAGCTGTAGAGGTTCTGGTTCCTCCTGGTTCAGACTGGATGCCCTCCCTGCTTAAAAGCTGGTCAAGCTACAACGTCCTCCTCCGTAAAAACATAATGCTGTCTGGTCTGGAGACATAAAAATCAAAAATGGTGTCACAAAAGCATTGCAGTTGTATTTTGCTGTTACCAATATACAACAAAATTGAGAAAACGTGTGGACGTTTGAAAAAAATACAAGACAAGAAATAAGCATGTTACAACCTCCTACCCGATCTCTTTTCCTCCTGTGTCTCTCCAAACGTGTTTTTCATTCATTATATTTTTTTAAACCTTCTACTTACCACCAGTCCGTGTAAACTTTACTCAGTTCCAGGTGATATCCAGCAGTCTGCGCAGACGAGCCCGATCTCTTCCTCTACGACACAGTGCTTTCAAAATCGTATAGTGCTTCAGCTGCAGCAGTTAGTCGCTCGATGATCAAAACTCTCTCAACTCTCAGATGAAGACATTGTTAGCAATAACAAAGACATAGTCGTCCTTTCAGCTCGGTCCATACACTATGAAGTGAGAACAGCTCATATAAATATAGATAAGACGCCCTCACCAAACACTTAACTTTACCCACTGACCTATTTACCCGAGACACGCGCCATCCTTTCTCGAGTTTAGAACCGATCTGGCCATACGGTCCAGGCGGGCCACATATCGATGCCCCGCCCACCACTTCCTCCAAACTCGCTCTTGTATCGATCTCTCTACTTCCACCACCATGGAGAAGACATTTAACATACACGATTTATTTATTTATCATTTATTTATCACTAGACAGACCAGATTTCATCGACCAAATTTACAATGATCTTTACTATTATGTTTATGAATTGTGATCCGAAAAACGCTTGACTTCATGCTCAGGTCAAAAACAAAGAAGAGTTTATGATGAATTTAATTTGAATGATTCATGACCCATAGTTCTTCATTGCAGCTTCCTCTGAGTTGCTTTTGGTGCAATCCGAGTCAAATTGTAAGACAGAGAAACACTGGTGTCATGTACTCTCTGTTAATATTTATTTTGTGTAAAAATACACTGATGATAAAATTCATGGACAAACCGTAAAGTTTACACAATCTCAAAGATTATCATGAAATATTTTGTCTTTATAAAAGCACGCCTTCATAGATGGAACCAATATGACCCGATACTGCCAAGTGTCGTTATGTATTTCTAAGAAAACCAAATCAATTTAAAGATATTAATGCTGTTTTAGCATTCTCTAGTATTTGTCTGCGGTCTATACAGAAAGAAATTAACTTCCTACAGACTAATAATGATTCTTAATGTAATATTTCACAAATGCATGGGGCTCTGAAACACCCACCAGCTTTCCCATCTGGCCCACAAGGTTAAAATACGGCACAGATGGGCACAGAGTGCATGGTTTGACTGGTTAATTTTCATGGGTCCCATGTTTGAGGTGCCTGTGCCCCCACATGTGTGGGGCTGGCTGTATGAGCCCATAACAGAATGTCAGTGGGCTAAGTGCGTAGCATATACCAGGCAAATTCAAGTGGCCCTATGAAGGCCATCCTGTCCCCCTTTGTCCCATGTAAGCAAACATAATGAGGCCTACATGGTCCTGAGCAACTCACAAGTTGTCTCACCTAAACCCATCAGAACCCACTTCAGGCCTGTATGCAAACACAGGTGGGCCACCATGAAACCGCAGACAAACACACATTGGGACCCTTATCTGCAGCCCATATTAACCCTTAATGGACCAACTGGACATCTGGCTGGCAATTTTCCCCCACTGTTCCATAGCAAATTTTCCAACCTGTAAAATTCTCCCACATATCCCTACACATTTAGCAGAGTTAAACCACAAGCACAAGCCTGAAACTGTAAAAAGGAACTTTATTATATCAGCTCCTCACACAGTGTTAACAAGCACAAACCCACAAGTTTTTGAAGCAGAGTCTGAAGCACATTGGTATCTAAGTTCTACTACTTTCACCTCAACAAATTTGTCTTTTTGCGGCTAGCAACCGATGTCTCACAGCATTCCAGCCTGATTTTTGTGTGGTCTCACCATGTACTCCTTCTGGTTTCCTCCCGCTGTTCCAAGTACATATAGTTCAATTGGTGATCTACAATAGCCTCTCTGGAGTAGCACTAGATTGACTGGAACCTGTCCATGAACCCACCTCTGCCTCAATGACATCCCAACCCCCTTGACCCTCCAGAGGATACTTGATACAGAGAATGAATGAATAATACAAGATGAAAACTTTTACAAGGAATAGCTTCATGTGACTCGTCAAATGAGTATTACGAACAAAACGCATACCACAAAAACACATTACAGAGTACGGTTTCCTCCCCTGTGTGACTCATCATGTGTGCGTTCAAATGGCTAACCCTGAATGAAACTTATTATCCCACATGTCCTCGCAACAGTAATGCCTCTCACCCAGTGATTCTCATTGTTTTGTAAATTGACGACAAGGCCGAGTATCTTTTTCACCACACACTTACAGAGGTAAGCTTCTCACCCGTGTTTATCCTCTCAGTGCACGATAAATAGCATTACTACTGAAAACTTTACCACACACATTTACAGAGAGTGGCATCTCACCTGTGTGAATCCTCAATGTGGATTTAAGGTGACTTCTCCGAACGGAAACCCACCCACAATGTCACAGTAATAACAGATGCTCACCGTGTGATTCACCATTCCTACAGTCCCATACCTTCTGAAACTCTTCCCCACCTTTCACAACGATATGCCTCTCACCTGTGAGAAATCTGCTCGATCACCCTCATCTTGAAATATCTTGAGGTTTTTCACAGATGTCACAGTACAGACTTTTATCTTTCATATCACTCTGGACTCGCCTACATGAGAGTGCTAACATGCTGTGTCTTGTCCTCTCAATGGCTTCTTCCTCTTCTTTGATTCAGCTTCGCATCCTACATGATCCCGAGCCCACATACTCATTCCACCCTGATCTGGCTCTCACTTGTGTTGTGATCACTGAGCTCACTTCCTCATCAGTACAAGTCTCCAACAAGGAAATCAGCCTCCCACTTCAAACAAGATTTCTTCCTCTGACTGCCAGAAGTCCTCCTGTTCCTTTTTATCCTGAGGCTCTGGTTTTCCTTCCTGATTCCTGATTTATCTGTGGAGTCAGGTTCCTCCTCTCCTGATTTATCTGGAGTT
Organism: Mugil cephalus; assembly: GCF_022458985.1. Classification (NCBI taxonomy): domain Eukaryota; kingdom Metazoa; phylum Chordata; class Actinopteri; order Mugiliformes; family Mugilidae; genus Mugil; species Mugil cephalus. The sequence continues at coordinate 3,531,866 of NC_061776.1, forward strand.
CTGTCCTCTTTCCCCTTTAAGCTGTAAGTTCTGGTTCCTCCCTGTTCAGACTGGAGGCCCTCGCCTCTTAGAAAAAGCTTGGTCATCACACTTCCTCCTCCGGACTACTTAATGCTGTCTGTCTAGGGAACTTAAAAATAATTAAATGGTGTCACAAAACATTTCATTGTATTTGTCGTTTACCATATACACAAATATGAGGAAACGTGACATTTGAAAAATTTCAAACAAGAGAGAAGCCCGTTTAGCATCCGTTCTACCATCTCTTTCCTCTGTTCCGTCTCCAAACCTGTGTGTTTCCATTCATGTATTAGTTGTAACCGTTCCTACCTGTACTCACCTATTCTGAAACTTTATCACAGTTTCCGTGTGATCATCCACAGTCTGCGCTGAACGATCGATCTCTTCCTCGTACTTGACAGAACTTTCAAAAGTCCCTAATATTTCTTCACACAGCAGTTATCCTTCGATATCAACTCTCTCAAACTCTCAATGAAGACATTTTTTACTATAACAGAAAAAAAAGACAAATTATCCGTCGTCCACTCGTCCATAACACTTTGTAGTGAACAGCTGCAGATAAATATACGATAAACTTCCTCACTCACTTACACAGCAACCTATTTACCCGAGACACGCGCCCCGCCCCCCGCCATCCTGCTCGAGTTTAATCCGATCTGCGCAGTACTCGAGCGGGGCCACGATAATACGATGCCCCGCCCACACTTCCTCCCATATCGGTCTTGGTTTTCGTTCTCTCTACTTACCCAACCAGAAAACCATGTTGGAACATACACGGAATTTATTGATTTATTCATTTATTTTATCAACTCTCACAATCAGACAATTTCCATCGACAAAATTTAAATAACCCTTATTATATGGTTAGAATGTGAACCAGCAGAATCTCTTACCTTCATGCACATCAAAAATAAGAAGATTTAATGATGACATTTAATTGAAAGATTTCATTGACCTCAATTATTCATCAGCTTCCCGGTTTTCTTTTGGGTCAAGTCCGATTCAATGTAAAACTGGCTAGCTTAGACCCCATAACAATGTAATGCTAAGTGGCTTAGGTCATACAGGGCACATTTCAAGTTGCCCCATTGAAATCCTGTCGACCCCCTTTTATTTCCATGTACATACATATGACCAACATTCCTGTCAACTCACAATTGCCCCAGCAGAAACCCAGTCAAAACCCACTGAGCCCTTTCAAACACAAATGGGCCACCATTGAAACCGCAGACAAACCACTGGACCCTATCTCACCCATATTTAAATCCCTTGGGCACCAACATGACATGCTCTGCCAATTTCCACCACTTCCAGTGATTATTTTCCACCTAAATTCCCCTCATGAAACACTACACAATTTTACCTAGTTTAAAACAAAACACAATCGAAACTTAAAAAAACTTATTAAACACTCACAATTTACAACACAAACCACAATTGTAAGCAGAGTCTAACCCTTTGTTCGTTAAGTTCTACTTTCACACCTCAACAAATTTGTCCTTTGCGCTAGCATCGATTGTCTCACTCTTCGCCTGTTTTGTTTTCTCACCAGTACACCGTTCCCTCCCCTTCCAAGTACATATAGTTCTTTTGATTGCTACCAAACCCTCTGTGGTAGCCCTAATAACTTGACTGCCATACACCACCTCTGCCCAATACTCCAACCCCCTGTGACCCTCCATATAACTTTACAAAATAATAATATTCAGATAAAACTTCGTAACATTATAGCTTCATTGGTCATCACTGATATTACACCAAAACATTTACCACACACTTTACAGATACTCCCCTGTACTCTCATTGGTCGTTCACTGATTATAACGAACCAAAACCTTTACCAAACACACTTTACAGAGTACGTTTCTCTCCCCTGAGTGATCATCATGTGTGCGTCAAACAGCTACCCTACCTAAACTTTCCCACCATGCTCCAACAGTACCCTCTCACACCATGATTCTCAAGTATTTGTAATTACGACAAACCGATATCTTTTCCCACACACTTTCAGAGGTATCATCTCACGCCGTTAACCTCATTGCACTTAATTTAACATTACTACTAGAAACCTTTACCACACCTTACAGAGGTGTGCTCTCACCTGTTGAATCCTCATGTGATAATGACTCTCGAACGCAAACCCTTCCCACAATTCACAGGAAATACAGAGCTCAGACGGTGTGGATTCTCATTCCTGACAAGTACCAACCTTCTATACTCTTCCCCACTTTTTCACAACCACGATCCTCTCACCTTTGAAAATCTCGATCACACTCATTAATATCTTAATTTTCCACAATTCACAGGTTTCAACATTTTACGTGGTCAGTATCACTCTGTCTCTCTGACATGGAATTGTCCCTAACATTGCTGACTTTTCTCTCTGCAATGTCTTCTTCTCTTCGCGTCTTTAGATTCAGCTCTCATTTCTAGTGAGCCCGTTCTACATACTTGATTCCTCCCTGATCGGGCTCTCACATTTTGTGTGTCACGAGCTCACTTCTCATAATAGAAGTCTCCATCAAGGGAATCACAGCCTCCACTCAAACAAATTTCTCCGCTACTCGCAAAATTCCACCTTTACTCTTTTATCCCTGAGTTCTGTTCCTCCTTTCCTGTTTTTATATCCCTAGGTTTCTGGTTCCCCTGTTCCTATTTATCTGGGAGTCTTTCTGCTTGTCCTCTTTAAGCTGTAAGTTCTTTCCTCCGTCGACTACCCCCTCATCGGAAACTGGTCACTACAAACTCCTCCTCCCTTACAAACAAATCTGTGCTTTGTCTGAGACATAAAAAATAATAAATTTCACAAAAGCATTCATTAATTTTGTCATTTACATATACACAAATAGGGAAAACGTGTGGACGTTTGAAGAAAATCAAGACAAGATAATGAACCATTTACACCTTCTACCGAGTCTCTTTCTCTTTGATCTTCTCCAAACTAGTTTTTCATTCATTATTTTATTTTTAAAAAACCGTTCTAACCTGTACTCACCTATGCTGTGTACTTTATCCAGTGTACGGTGATATCCCAGCAGTCTCGCTGACGATCGATCTCTTCCTCAAACTGGACACATTCTTTCAAAAATTCCAATATTGCTTACCGCCAGCATTATCGCTCGATGATCAACTCTCGTCAAACCTCCTAATAAACTTTTTACTCATAACAAAACATAGCGTCTTCCACGCTCCAGACACTTATAATTAGACGCTGCATATAAATAAATAAACGCCTCACTCCACTTACACAACTGACCTAAGTTACCCCAGACACGCTGCGCCATCTGTTGCTCGGACTTGAGTCGAAGTCCTGCGCAGTACTTCCGGAGCAGCCCACATATCGATGGCCCCCCCCACACATCACCAGACTCCTTCTTGTTCTTCTCTCTACGTCCAACCACCACGAGAATGACATGTTGGAACATACCACATTATTTAGATATTCATTTATTTACAACTCTCAAAACAACAGAATCATTCGACAAAAATAAAATACGTATTATTTTTAGAATATCCAAGAACCTTGACTTCATGCTCATCAATATAAAAAAAGTTAAATTTAATTTAACTTGAATATTCATGACCACAAGTTGTATTGATCACTTCCTCGTGTGTTGCTTTTTGTGCAAGTCGATCAATTAAGACTGGGCTGCTTAAGACCCCATAACAGATGTAATGCAAGTCTTACTAACACAATTTCAATTGCCCCATAATCCTCTGATCCCCCTTTGTCCATTGTCTAACATATGACCTACATTCATCAACGCAGCAAGTGGCCCACACCTGAAACCCCTCAAACCCTCTTACCCATATGCAAACACAGAAACCCCCCATGAAACAGCAAACCAACACTTGGATCCCCTTTCTCACCCATATTTAACCCTTATGGACCACATGCCATCGCTGCAATTCCACCACTGTCCATTATTATTTCCACCGGAAGACCCCTCAATCCACTACCTTGTACCAATTAAAAAAAAGCACAAACCTGAAACAGAAAAAAAGACTTTATTAAATCAAGCTCTCACAGTGTTAACAAGCACAAACCCACAAGGGTTTTTGGTTTGTTGGAAAGCAGAGTCTGAAGGCACTTTTACTTTAAGTTCTACTTTCAACCTCAACAAATTTGCTTTTTGGCGGCTAGCATCGATGTCTCACAGCTGTCGCCTTTTTATTGTTGTTCTCACAGGTACCCTTTCCTGCCTCCCCTCCAAGAATATAGTTCATTTTGAATTCTACAGAGCCTCTCTGTTAAGACCCGAATAACTAACCTTCCAAACCCCACCTCCCCAATGACTCCACCCCCCGGTGAAACCCTCCAGAGATAAACTGGTTACAGAGCATAATGATATTTCAAGATTAAAACTTTCTTACATTGATGAGTCTTCATTCCTCAAATGGAGTATTACAACCAAAACTTTACCACACACTTTAACAATACGTTCTCCGTGGACTCATCATGTGGGTCGTCAGCTGATTATTACGACCAAAACCTTTACCACACACTTTACAGAGGTACGGTTTCTCCCCTGATACCATCCTTGCGGTTCAATCTACCCTGACTGAAACTTTCCACATGTCCTCGCAACAGTAACGCGCCTCTCACCAATGAGTCTCATGTATTTCTAATACGACAACCGAGTTTCCTTTTCCCACACACTTTACAGATATGCTTCTCACCCGTGTGATCCCCATTGCTCATTAAATTACAATTACACTAAACCTTACACACACTTTAAATTGGCTTCTCACCTTTAACCTCAATTGAGTTTAGGGTACGTCCTCGCGAAACTCAAACCCTCCCACACTTCACAGGAATACAAATCTCACTCTTGATCTCAATGTCCATGACAATTAACACCATCCTTCTAACTCTTCCCTCATGTTTTCCACAACGATATGCCTCTCACCTTGTAATCTCATGCAACCCCTCATTTGAATTAGTCTTGAATTTTTTCCACAATGTCACATTACAGACTTTTATCGTGCTATCACTCTGACTCTCTACATGAAGTTGTCTACATGCGGACTTTTTCTCTGCACCTTCTTCCTCCTTCGTTGATTCACTCTGCATTTCTAGTTATCCCGATCCACATACTTGATTCCTCCCTCTCTGGCTCTCCCTTTCGGTTGTGGTTCAACTTCTCACTTATTCCGCTAAGTAAAAGTCCCTCCATCAAGGAATCACCTCGCAGCCAAACAAGAGGTCTTTCCTGCTACGCAGCAGGGAATTCCTCCTGTTCCGTTTTATCCCTGGACGGCTCTGGTCTCCTCCTGTTCCTGATTTATCGGTTGGAGGTTCTGGATTTTCCTCCTGCTCCTGATTTCTATCTGTGGAGTCTTTCCTCTTGTCCCTCCTTTCAGCTGTAAGGTTCTGTTCCTCCTTTTCAGACTGACCCACTCCTGCTTAGAAAGCAGGTCATCTACAACTTCCTCCGCCTCCTCCGTAACAAACATAATCTGTGGCGGTCTGTAGAGACATACATAAAATAAATGTGCACAAAAGCATTTCATAGTATTTTGTCTTTTACCAAAAACACTATATAGGAAAACGTTGGGACTTTGAAGAAAATTCCAAACAAAGATAACATGTTACAACCTTCCTAGCCATCCTTTCCGCGTTCTTCTCCAACTTGTGTTTCCATTCATTATTAGTTTTTTAAAACCGTTCTATTCTAAAACCTTACTCACCTAATCCGTGGAACTTTATCCAGTTTCCAGATATCCCATCTCCTGACTATCGATCTCTTCCCTACTGGATGACGTCTTCAAAGATCCAATATTTCTTCAGCACACATTTATCCCTCGAATATCAACTCACTCACAACCACCCCTCAGAAAAGACATTGTGACATATACAAAGACATAATGCGTCTTCCACTCGGTCCAAACACAATGAATTAACGCGCGCCAAATAAATCATAATAAACTCCTCACTCACCTACATACTGACCATTAACCAGACACAGCCCGGCGCCCCTATTCTCGAACTTGAATGTCGAGTCTGCATATCGTCCAGCACCACGATAGCGTCCCCGCCCACACACCACCAACTCTCTCTTGGGTTTCGTTCTGCTCTTCTTCCCCACCACCAGTGGATAAGGACATTGGAACATACACAATTTATTCATTTATTTATCAACCGCACAACAACAGATTCATCACAAAATTTAAAATGACCTTTATTTCATTTGGTTATGAGGTATCCAGAAAAACCTTAATGCATCTCATCAAAACCTAAAGAAGATTTTATGAGAATTTAATTTTGAATGATTTTCAGTGACCTCAGAGTTATTCATCACTCCTCGTGAGTGCTTTTGGTCAATCATCAAATTAAGACTGTGCTGGCTGTATGACCTCCAATAACAATGTAAGTGCTAAGGGGCTTACATATGCTGCAAATTCAATTTGCCCCATTGAAGGTCCATCTGATCCCCCTTTTGTCCCTGTGAGCAAAACAATGAGGCCTACATGGGTTCCTGTCCACTCCACAAGTTTTCTCACCTGACAACCCCGTCAGAACCCACTTTACCCTATATGGGGCAAACACAGTGGCCAACAACCATGGAAACCGCAGACAAACCCACTTGGGACCCTTATCTGCAGCCCATATTTAACTTATGACCAAACCCTGACCTGCGGCTGGCAAATTTCCACCACTGATCCATATGATGTATTTTCCACCTTATATTCCCACATAACCACAACACAGTTAGCTGAGTTAAAACAACACAACAAAAGCACAACCCTACACTTAAAAAAACTTTATTAAATCAACTCACACAGTGTTAAAGCTGCAAACCCACAAGGATGTTTGAGCAATCTTAGGCACTTTGTATCTTAAGTTCTACTTCAACCTCAACAAAATTTGTCTTTTGCGGCTACATCCATGTCTCACAACTGTCTCCTGTTGTTGTGTGGGGTTCTCACCAGTACTCTGTTTCCCCTCCCACTTCCAAGTACATATTTGCAGTGGTATGCTACATAAACTCTCTGTGGTTAGCCCTAGATAACTGAGACTGTCCAGTGGAACCCCACCTCTCCCAATACTCCAACCCCCCGTACCCCCCATAGATAACTGTTACAGAAATAAGGAATATTTCAAAGAAAACTTCTTAAATATAGTCCTTCATTACTATCGCACCTGATTAATTAGACCAAAACCTTTACCACACACTTTACAATATGCGGGTGTCTCCACTTTGGATTCATCATGTTGCTTCAAACAGCTACCACCCTAATGAAACTTTCCACATTCTAGCAACAGTAAGCCTCTCACCCGAGTGGATTCTCAATGTGATTTTCTATTGACACAAGCCGATACTTTTTCCCCACACACTTACAGATATGCTTCTCACCTCCGTGTGAGCCTCATTGCTCGATTAAAGTACATTTATACGATACCTTTACCACACACTTTACAAGTTGGCTTCTCACCTAATCCTCAGTGAGGTAATGACTTTCCAACCAAACCCTTCCCACCAGAATCACAAAATACAATTCTCATCCTGGTGGATTTCATTGCCTGACAATTACAAGTCTTCTAAACTCTTCCCACACGTCTGCAAAATATGCCTCTCACCTGTAAAGCTCGATCACCCCCTCATTTAAATTAGTATCTTGAAGGTTTTCCACAGATACACATTTACAACTATTATCTGTGTCATTCACTCTACCTCTGACATGAGAGTTTCTACGCTGTTCTTTTGCTCTGCAACGATCTTCTCTCTTCTTTGTCACTGCTGCATTTCCTATTATCCCGATCCACATACCAACTTCCTCCCACTGGCTCTCACGTTTTGTTTGTTCACTAACTCACTTTCCTCATTAGTAGAAACCCAAGCAAAGAATCAGCCTCCACTCAAACTTATGTGCTTCCTGCTTACTCTGCAAGAATTCCTCCTTCCTTTATCCCTGAGTTCGGTTCCTCCTGATCCTCTTTATCAGTGGAGGATCTGGTTCCTCTTGTTCCTCTTTAAGCTGTAAGTTCGGGTCCTCCTGTTCAGACTAGCCCTCTCCTCTTAGAAAGCTGTCATCTACAACTTTCCCTCCGCCTTACAAACAAATCTGATCGCTGGAAACATTAAAATAAAAATATGTCACAAAAGCATGCATTGTATTTGTTCTTTTACCAATATACACAAATAAGGAGAAACGTGGACTTTGAAGCCCATTCAAAACATCAAAACAAAGTAGTACTCATTTATTAAAATAAGCACTTTACTTATCCGAAAACAAAGCAAATGAAACAATCAAGTAATCTGCATATTATAAATGAATTATGCCTCTGACAACAATATATAAAACCAAATGACAAATAGTGTTGCATATAAGAACAAATCACAGCACTTTTGTTTTTTGGTGGTTTTTGCTTTATTCTGATAGTTTACGGAGGCAAAAGAGAAGAGACGAGCTGAAAAAGACCCAATGTAAAGCTGAAACCATGAAGATGGAACAAGACAACAAACGCAAAAGACAAAATCTAACCGAAGGATGTAGTCCAATTACCCCATGTATACATGACGACCACGGATTAATAACTCTGAAACCGACATTTGGCAAACTACAACACACTGACACCTGTATTTCTCCAACACCCTCCTCTCTCCAAACCACTGTTTCTACATCTTCTTCTACTCTTAAGGTTACACGCCGGTTTTCCATCACCTAATCTTCTAAAGCAATCCCAAGATTTATATGACCTCAATCTCTGTCATTCCCAACAGTGTTCAGACGATCCAACCACTCTTATACTCTTTTATGTCACTTCAAAATGAACCTATGAAGCAAGCTATGACATGACAAAATAAACTTCCTTAAATCGTTGGCGTTTAAAACTTTTATATCTGACATTACTATACACTTTACTATATGTTACAACAGCACATGGGAAAAATAATGACATTTCTTAAATGTTCAATCTATAATGAATAATATACAACTTTATTTACCTATCAGTGAGCTTTTCTGTAATCTCCTAGACTACACCTTCATGTCAACTGGCCACTCTTTCCCCTTCTTCCTCCAAACTTGGTTTCCATTCATTAGTTTATTTTTGTAAAACCGTTCTACTTACTCACCTATTCTTTAACTTTATCTCAGTTTCCATGATATCCACATACTCCTGAACATCGTTCTCTTCTCTACTGACGACATTCCTTTCAAAGAGTCCCGAATATTCTTCAACACACATTATCGCTCGATATCAACCTCTCAAACTCCAATAAGACATTTTACTAATACAGAAGACATAACTCTCCACTCGTCCATACACTAGTAAAGTTAGAAACAGCTGCATATAAATAATACGTTAAACTCCTCACAACCACTTACACCTGACGCTTATTTACCCGGAGACACGCGCGCGCCATCTTGCTGGCTTAGATCCGGAGTCTGCGCAAATACGTCCGACCCCCGATATCGATGCCCGCCCAACTTCCTCCAACTTCGCTCTTGGTTTTCGTTCTCTCTACTTCCACCACCAGGAGAAACATGTTGGAACATACACGAATTTATTTTATTATTCATTTATTTATCACTCTCACAACAGAGCAGGAATTCATCGACCAATTTAAATATCTTATGAGTTTATAATGTGTCCAGAAAACTCTTGAATTCATCTCAGTCAAAAACTTAGAGAAGATTTAATGTGAATTTAATTTGATATTTCAGTGACCTACAAAAGTTATTCATCAGCTTCCTCGTGTGTTGCTTTTGGTGCAAGTCGATCAAATTAAACTGTGGCTCTGTATGAGCCACTTAACAATGTAAGTGGCTTAATGCTTATCTATACACAAATTTCAAGTTGGCCCCATATAATCCATCTGACCCCTTGAGCCATGTAGCAAACAGATGAGGCCTACATTCCTTCAACTCCACAAATTGGCCACCAGCTGAACCCTCCAAACCCACTTGAGCCCATATGCAAACACAGGGCGGGCCACCCTGGAAAACCGCAACAAACCCACATGGGACCCTTATCTCACCCATATTTAACCCATATGGACCAACATGACATGCTGGCCTGGCAATTTTCCACACTGTCCATGTATTTTTTCCACCGTAAATTCCCCACACATATCAACAACAACACACCATTTTTAGCAATTAAAAACAAAACACAACCTGAAACTGGTAAAAAACCTTTATGCAAATCAAGCTTCACACAGTTTACAACACAAACCCACAAGTTTAACAGATCTAATACTTGTATCTTTAAGTACTACTACTTTCACCTCAACCAAATTTTCTTTTTGAGCGGCTACATCGATGTCTCATCTCACAGCTGTCGCCTGTTTATGTGGTTTCTCACCAGTACCCGTTTCCTCCCCTTCCAATACATATAGTTCATTGTTATTCTACTTAGCCTCTCTTGTACCCTAAAAGAACTGAACCCTGTCCATGGGACCCCACCTCTGCCCAATGTACTCCAAACCCCCCTACCCACCAGAGATAACTTTCAGAAATTAATGATTAATTTCAGATGAAACTTCGTACATTATGATCTTCATTGGTCTCACGACGTATTAAACGACCAAAACCATTACCACACCACTTGACCAGAGGTACGGTTCTCCCACTGTTTGAGTCATCATGTTGCGTCAAATGCTATACCCCGCATGAAACATTTACACATGTTCTCGCAACATACGGCCTCTCACCCGAGGGATTCTCATGTGAATTGTAATGGACAGACAAGGCCGATACTTTTCCCACACACTTTACAAGTTATGCGTCCTCACACCGGAGTCTCATGTGGCTCAATAAATTAGCAATACTAACACTGAAATATAACCACATACTTTACAGAGGTGTGGCTTCTCACCCGTGTGAATCCTCATGTGGACGTTAAGGTGACATTTCCAACGGAAACCCCTCCCACAGGTGTCACAGATATACAGATGCTCACCGGCGTGGATTCTCTTGTGGGCTGATAAGTTCTCAGCACTGCTGAAACTCTTCCCACATGTTTTGCAACAATATGGCCTCTCACCTGTGTGAGTCCTCATGTGGGCATTAAGGTGACTTCTCCAACTGAAGTCTTTCCCACAGATGTCACAAGAATACAGATGTTCGACGGTGTGGATTCTCTTGTGGGCTGATAAGTTATCGGACCTTCTGAAACTCTTCCCACAAGTTTCGCAACAATATGGCCTCTCACCTGTGTGAAATCTGCGATGCACCCTCATCTTGAAATTAGTCTTGAAGGTTTTTCCACAGATGTCACATGTTACAGACTTTTTATCTGTGTCAGTATCACTCTGACTCTCTGACATGGGAGAGTTGTCTACATTGCTGTGACTTGTGTCTCTGCAACGTCTTCTTCTCTTCTTTGGATTCAGCTCTGCATTTCTAGTTGATCCCGAGTCCACATACTCGATTCCTCCCTGATCTGGGCTCTCACTTTTTGGTTGTGGTTCACTGAGCTCACTTTCCTCATCAGTAGAAGTCTCCATCAAGGAATCAGCCTCCAGCTTCAGAACAAGATGTTCTTCCTGCTGACTGCTGCAGGAGAATTCCTCCTGTTCCTGTTTTATCCCTGGAGGTTCTGGTTCCTCCTGTTCCTGTTTTATCCCTGGAGGTTCTGGTTCCTCCTGTTCCTGATTTATCTGTGGAGGTTCTGGTTCCTCCTGCTCCTGATTTATCTGTGGAGGTTCTGGTTCTGCTTGTCCCTCTTTAAGCTGTAGAGGTTCTGGTTCCTCCTGGTTCAGACTGGAGGCCCTCTCCTGCTTAGAAAGCTGGTCATCTACAACTTCCTCCTCCTTACAAACATAATGCTGTGGCTGGTCTGGAGGGACATAAAAATAATAAATGGTGTCACAAAAGCAGTTGCATTGTATTTTGTCTTTTACCAATATACACAAATATGGAGGAAACGTGTGGACGTTTGAAGAAAATTCAAGACAAGAGATGAAGCATGTTAGCAACCTTCTAGCCGAGTCTCTTTCCTCTGTGTCTTCTCCAAACTGTGTGTTTTCATTCATTAGTTAGTTTTTAAACCGTTCTACCTGTACTCACCTATTCTGTGTAACTTTATCTCAGGTTTCCAGGTGATATCCAGCAGTCTGCGCTGACGATCGATCTCTTCCTCGTACTGGACGACAGTTCTTTCAAAGAGTCCGAATATTTCTTCAGCAGCAGCAGTTAGTCGCTCGATGATCAACTCTCTCAAACTCTCAGATGAAGACATTGTTACTATAACAGAAGACATAGTCGTCTTCCAGCTCGGTCCATACACTAGTGAAGTTAGACAGCTGCATATAAATATAGATAAGACGTCCTCACTCACTTACACACTGACGCTATTTACCCGGAGACACGGGCGGCGCCATCTTGCTCGGAGCTTGGAGTCGGAGTCTGCGCAGTACGGTCCGAGGGCGGAGCCACGATATCGATGCCCCGCCCACACTTCCTCCAGACTCGCTCTTGGTTTCGTTCTGCTCTACTTCCACCACCAGTGAGAAGGACATGTTGGAACATACACGGAATTTATTTATTTATTCATTTATTTATCAACTCTCACAGACAGACAGATTTCATCGACCAAATTTAAAATGATCTTTATTATTTGGTTATGAATGTGATCCAGAGAAACTCTTGACTTCATGCTCAGGTCAAAAACTAAGGGAAGAGTTTAATGATGAGATTTAATTTGAATGATTTCAGTGACCTCAGAGTTATTCATCAGCTTCCTCGTGTGTTGCTTTTGGGTGCAAGTCGAGTCAAATTTAAGACTGAGAAACACTGGTGTCATGTACGTCTCTGTTATGTATTTATTTTGTTAATAAATACAATGATGGAAAAAAGTTCATGGACACCATTAAAGTTTTACACAATCTCAAAGATTATCATGAAATATTTGTGTCTTTTTATGAAAAGCACGGCCTTCATTAGTGGGGAACCAAGATGACCCGATACTGAAAATGTCTTATGTATTTCTATGAAACCAATCAATTTTAAGATATTTAATGGCTGTTTTAGCATTTCTCTAGTATTTTGTCTGCGACTATACTGAAAGAAATGACACTTCCTACAGATCTAAGAATGATTCTTAATGTAATATTTCACGAATGCATGGGGGCTCTGAAAACACCCAGCCAGCTTGTCCATCTGGGGCCCACAAGGGTTAAATACGGGGCACTGAGTGGGCACTGAGTGGGCACTGAGTGGGCACTGAGTGGGCATGGGTTTGAACTGGGTAAATTTTGCAGGTCCCATGTGGTTTGAGGTGCATGTGCCCCACATGTGTGGGCTGGCTGTATGAGCCCCATAACAGATGTAAGTGGGCTAAGTGGGCTTAGGCATATACAGGGCAAATTTCAAGTTGGGCCCCATTGAAGGTCCAGTCTGATCCCCCTTTGTGCCCATGTGAGCAAACATATGAGGCCTACATGGGTCCTGTGCAACTCAGCAAGTTGGGCCCCAGCTGAAACCCAGTCAGAACCCACTTGAGGCCCGTATGGGCAAACACAGATGGGGCCACCATGGAAACCGCAGACAAACCCACTTGGGACCCTTATCTGCAGCCCATATTTAACCCTTATGGGACCAACATGGACATGCTGGCTGGGCAATTTTCCACCACTGTCCATGTGATGTATTTTCCACCTGTAAGATTCCCCACATATCCACTACACAGTTTAGCAGAGTTAAAACAAAAGCACAACCTGAAACTGGTAAAAAAGACTTTATTAAATCAAGCTCACACAGTGTTACAAGCAGCAAACCCACAAGGTTGTTGAAGCAGAGTCTGAAGGCACTTTGTATCTTTAAGTTCTACTTTCAACCTCAACAAATTTGTCTTTTTGGCGGCTAGCATCGATGTCTCACAGCTGTCGCCTGTTTTTGTGTGGGTTCTCACCAGGTACTCTGGTTTCCTCCCACTGTCCAAGTACATATAGGTTCATTGGTGATTCTACATTAGCCTCTCTGTGGTAGCCCTAGACAGACTGGAGACCTGTCCAGGGTGGACCCCACCTCTGGCCCAATGACTCCAACCCCCTGTGACCCTCCAGAGGATAACTGGTTACAGAGAATGAATGAATATTTCAGGATGAAAACTTCTTACATGTATGAGTCTTCATGTGACTCGTCAAATGAGTATTACGACCAAAACCTTTACCACACACTTTACAGAGGTACGGTTTCTCCCCTGTGTGAGTCATCATGTGTGCGGTCAAATGGCTACCCTGACTGAAACTTTTCCCACATGTCTCGCAACAGTACGGCCTCTCACCCGAGTGGATTCTCATGTGATTTCTAATTGACGACAAGGCCGAGTATCTTTTCCCACACACTTTACAGAGGTATGGCTTCTCACCCGTGTGAGTCCTCATGTGGGCATTAAGGTGACTTTTCCAACGGAAACCCTTCCCACAGATGTCACAGAAATACAGATGCTCACCGGTGTGGATTCTCATGTGGACTGACAAGTTATCAGTCCTTCTGAAACTCTTCCCACATGTTTCGCAACAATATGGCCTCTCACCTGTGTGAGATCTGCGATGCACCCTCATGTTGAAATTGGTCTTGAAGGTTTTTCCACAGATGTCACATGTTACAGACTTTTTATCTGTGTCAGTATCACTCTGACTCTCTGACATGGGAGAGTTGTCTACATTGTTACTGTGACTTGTGTCTCTGCAATGTCTTCTTCTCTTCTTTGGATTCAGCTCTGCATTTCTAGTTGATCCTGAGTCCACATACTCGATTCCTCCCTGATCTGGGCTCTCACTTTTTGGTTGTGGTTCACTGAGCTCACTTTCCTCATCAGTACAAGTCTCCATCAAGGAATCAGCCTCCAGCTTCAATACAAGATGTTCTTCCGGCTGACTGCTGCAGGAGAATTCCTCCTGTTCCTGTTTTATCCCTGGAGGTTCTGGTTCCTCCTGTTCCTCTTTAAGCTGTAGAGGTTCTGGTTCCTCCTGGTTCAGACTGGAGGCCCTCTCCTGCTTAGAAAGCTGGTCATCTACAACTTCCTCCTCCTCCTCCTTACAAACATAATGCTGTGGCTGGTCTGGAGAGATGTAAAAATAATAAATGGTGTCACAAAAGCAGTTGCATTGTATTTTGTCTTTTACCAATATACACAAATATGGAGGAAACGTGTGGACGTTTGAAGAAAATTCAAGACAAGGAAGAAACACTTCTTGCTGAGTCTCTTTCCTCCATGTCTTCTCCAAACTGTGTGTTTCCATTCATTAGTTAGTTTTTAAACCAGTCTACTTGTTCTTACCTATTCTGTGTAACTTTATCTCAGGTTTCCAGGTGATATCCAGCAGTCTGCGCTGACGATCGATCTCTTCTTCGTACTGGACGAAAGTTCTTTCAAAGAGTCCGAATATTTCCTCTCGAGCAGCAGCCATCAATCGCTCGGTGATCAAATCTCTCAAGCTCCCAACTGTTTGTCAGCCAAAAATTCAAGAGAAAAATCAAGACAAGAACATGAGGACTGATCAGAAACATCAGAAACAAAGCATTGACTCATTTATTTAAATAAGCATTTTACTTTTGCAAATGAAACACTCAATCAAGTAATCTGCATATTATAGAATGAAGTTTTGCTCTGATCAACAATATATAAAACCAATGACAAATAGTGTTGGCATATAAGAACAAATCACAGCGACTGTTGTGTTTTTTGTGGGGTTGGTTGGCTTGGTAGTTCTGATAGTGACAGATGGCGAAAGAGAGAAGAGACAGCTGGAAAAAGACCAATGGTGAAAGCTGAACAGTGGAAGATGGAGACAGAGGAGCAACAGGACGTCAAAAGACAACATCTACCGAAGGATGAAGTCCAAAGTACGCGCCATGGTGATACAGGACAGACCACGGATTAATTAACTCTGAAACAGCGGCATTGGCAAACAACAGACACACTGACACCTGGTAGTGTTTCCAACACCCTCCTCTCTCCAAACCACTGGTTTCACATCTTCTTCTACTCTTAATGGTTCCACTGCTCGGTTTCCACACCGTATCGGTTCTAAAGCATATCCAATAGGATTTATACTGGACTCATGATCTCTTTCCATTCCCAACAGTGTTCAGACGGATCCAACCAACTCTGTGATATATTCTTTTATGTCACTTCAAAATGGAGACTCATTGGAAGGCAAGCTAGGTGGACATGAGCAAAAATAAACTTCTTAAATCTTTGCTTTTAGCAACTTTTTGATATCAGACTTTACTATAACTTTACTATATGTACACACACAGGAAAAAGTAATAACATTTTCTAAATGTTTGCAAGTCTGATAAGTGAAGTAATAGTTAGCAACTTAGTATGTTAGCCTGAGTGCAGTGAGCTTTCTGTTAGCTCCTAGCTACACCTCATGTCAGACAGGCCAGTGTCTTTCCTCCGTGTCTTCTCCAAACTGTGTGTTTCCATTCATTAGTTAGTTTTTAAACCGTTCTACCTGTACTCACCTATTCTGTGTAACTTTATCTCAGGTTTCCAGGTGATATCCAGCAGTCTGCGCTGACGATCGATCTCTTCCTCGTACTGGACGACAGTTCTTTCAAAGAGTCCGAATATTTCTTCAGCAGCAGCAGTTAGTCGCTCGATGATCAACTCTCTCAAACTCTCAGATGAAGACATTGTTGCTTCAACAACTCAAACATTTATCCGGGACGCGACACAACCTTCTCCCAACTCACTCCAAAAACACAAAAACACTGACGGTCTTCAAGAGACAAACCACTTCCGCCTGGTGTCCCACGATAAAGTTCCGACATCGGTGAACGTTTAGTTCCGCTCTCATTTCGGTTCATATCATCGTTTCTAGCAGGAATATTAACTCTGCATTCCCATAAAATAAAACAAAATCAATTGACTGATTTCACTTTTATACTTTTATATTATTTGAATGATTTCAACGGCCACTTTATTAGGTACACATTGCTAGTAGAAGGTTGGATCCCCTTTCGCCTTCAGAATGTCATAATAAATCGCTGGTCCTCAGTCTGAAGAGGTTTTCAGGTGGTGTCCAATTCAGCTCGGGAAAGTCGAACTTTGGTGTTCAAAAATGGTCAGAGTTCTGAGCAGTAAATGAACTTAAATGCTGGCAAAAAAAAACTAAACAAAACAAAACAAAAAAAGGACAGCAGTTTAAAAATGTTCACCAGGTACACCAAAAACACTCTGAGTTCTAAGGGCTTGTGCTTCCAGGTCACACCTCTTGACCATCCCCTTACACTGGCAAATTACACCATTAGAAATCCTTCACGTCAAGTTTTATTAGGCCTGGGATGTAGGTGATCCTGTTACTCTACTTAAAACATGTTGTCCAGACAAGTCCTGTGATGTCATGCCTGGGCACATCTCCACGCTCAGATCTGCCCTCACTGGTTGTTTGTCTCTGTGTTAGCCCTGTGATAGACTGGCAAACTGTGTACCCCACCTTCCGCCCAATGACCGCTGGGAAAAGCCCCAGCAACCCTAGTGAGGATAAGTGGTAGTAGATGATGAGATGAGAGAAGTTTAGCCCGAGACCCTCCCACTAACATTGAGAGGAGGAACTTATGAATATATACTGCAGGCAGCCCTATACTGGCTAAAACTTGTTTATTTCTGCAAAGTGTCACAATGAACACTGAAAAGTTTGGGCACCACACACTTTACAGTGTTTGTCACCAGTGCGGCTTCTCTTTTTGCTTAAAACAAATCAATAAATGAATGCACAACTAATTCAAAAAGAAATTCAGCAGGTTTTCTTTCTTCAGTAAAGTCTCTCATGACCTTATTCACTTTCTTGGTTTGTGTCACTAATGAAAGTTTAGGGTGAGAAAAGAACAACATGGAAACACAAAATGAAACAAGATCTAAAAAAAACCCAAAAAGAAATGTCCCAACTCGACAGGGAGAAGTGTACATGACCATATAAAGTCAATACAACACTGAGAAACGCTGGAGTCATATACGTCTCTGGACTTTTAATAAACACAATCCTCTACACAATTTACTAGTATTAAAATAAAAACACAATCTAACACTGTTAAAAAAAAAAGTTTTAATAAATCAAGCTCATACAGTGTTATACAGTGGGGGAAATAAGTATTTGATCCCCTGCTGAATTTGTAAGTTTGCCCACTTCCATAGAAATGATCAGACTCTGGTTTTTATGGTTGTTTACTGGTTATGGGTATAGACAGAATATCAGTCGAAAAATGCATAAAAAAACACACAATCTAAAAGTTATAAATTGTTATGTATTTTATTAAGGGAAATAAGTATTTGATCCCCAAGCACAACACAAGTCAGTATTGTAGAGAAACCTTTGTTGGCAAGCACAGCGATGAGACGTTTCTTGTAGTTGGTCACCAGGTTTGCACACAGCGCAGGAGGGATTTTGGCCCATTCATCTTTACAGACAGTCTCTAAATCCTTCAAGTTTCTTGGCTGCCTCTTGGAAACTCGGAGCTTCAGCTCCCTCCACAGGTTTTCGATCGGGTTAAGGTCTGGAGACTGACTAGGCCACTCCATGACCTTAATATGCTTCTTCTTGAGCCACTCCTTTGTTGTCCTGGCAGTATGTTTTGGTCATTGTCATGTTGGAAAACCACCCACGAGGCATCTTCAGTGTTCTTGTTGAGGAAAGAAGGTTTTTGACCAAGATGTTACAGTACATGGCTGCATTCATTGGCCCCATAATGCGGTGAAGTTGCCCTGTACCCTTTGCTGAAAAACAGCCCCAAAACATGATGTTTCCACCTCCATGCTTAACCGTGGGTATGGTGTTCTTTGGGTCATACTCACGTTTTTTCATCCTCCAAACACGGCGGGTCGAGTTAATGCCAAATAGCTCAACTTTGGTTTCGTCAGACCACAGCACTTTCTCCCAAGCCTTCTCTGAGTCATTTAGATGTTCACTGGCAAACTTAAGGCGGGCCTGTACATGTGCCTTCTTGAGCAGGGGGACCTTGCGGGCACTGCAAGAGTTCAATCCATAACGGCGCAGTGTGTTGCCAACTGTTTTCTTGGTGACGGAGGTCCCAACTGCTTCCAGATCATTAACAAGCTCCTGCCGTGTTTTTTTAGGCTGCTCCCTCACCTTTCTCATCATCATCCTCACTCCATGAGGCGAGATTTTGCGGGGAGCTCCAGACCGAGGACAGTTGATGGTCCTTTTATGGGTCTTCCACTTGCGAATAATGGCACCAATAGTTGTCACCTTCTCACCAAGCCTTTTGCTGATGGTTTTGTAACATATACCAGCCTTGTGCAGGTCTACAGTCTTGTCCCTGACATCTTTTGACAGCTCTTTGGTCTTGCCCATGGTGCTGTAGAAGTTGGAATGTAAGAAACTGATTCTTAGATCAGGTGCGCTTTATATACATGACGAGTTAAGATCAGGAGTATTGGTAATTAGTTGACTGAGCACAGCTGTGTGCCACATGCGCACCAGCCAATCTGTAGGAGCCTGAATTCTAAGTGAATTGTTGGGGATCAAATACTTATTTCCCTTAATAAAATACATAACAATTTATAACTTTTAGATTGTGTGTTTTTTATGCATTTTCGATTGATATTCTGTCTATACCCATAACCAGTAAACAACCATAAAAACCAGAGTCTGATCATTTCTATGGAAGTGGGCAAACTTACAAATTCAGCAGGGGATCAAATACTTATTTCCCCCACTGTATGCAGTAGATTCATAAGATTGCTGAAACACAGTCTGAAGGCACTTAAAATCTTTAAGTCCTACAAACAAAGTCTAACACGTGTTTCCGATTTTTGGTGGCCAACATTGATGCCTCACGGCTAGAAGGTTCTGGGTTCTAATACATGGGTCGTACTCTGGCTTCCTCCCAACATCCAAAGGCATGCTTGTTAGGTTCATTGATGATTCTAAATTGGTCGTAGGTGTGAGTGTGAATGGTTGTTTGTCTCTTTATGTTAGCCTCGAGATAGACTGGAGACCTGTCCAGGCTGTAACCCACCTCTGGACCAATGACAGCTGGGATAGGCTCCAGCCCCTTCTCGACCCTCCAGAGGAAGTGGTTTCAGAAAATTAATGAATGTTTCAGGATGACAACTTCTCACATGTGTGAGTCCTCATGTGACTCGTCAAATAAGTATTGCGACCAAAACCTTTACCACACACTTTACAGAGGTACGGTTTCTCCCCTGTGTGGATTCTCTTATGATTTCTAAATGTTGATGCGTTGGAATATGTTTTCCCACACAGTTTACAAAGGTACGGCTTCTCACCTGTGTGCGTCCTCATGTGGATTTTAAGATGACTTCTACAATGGTAACCCGTCCCACAAATGTTACAGGAATACCGATGCTCACCTGAGTGAATTTTCATGTGGACTGTCAAGTTACCAGCACTGCTGAAACTCTTCCCGCATGTTTTGCAACAATATGGCCTCTCACCTGTGTGAGTCCTCATGTGGGCATTAAGGTGACTTCTCCAACTGAAGTCTTTCCCACAGATGTCACAGGAATACAGATGCTCACCTGTGTGAATTCTCATGTGGACTGTCAAGTTATCAGTCCTTCTGAAACTCTTCCCACATGTTTCGCAACAATATGGCCTCTCACCTGTGTGAAATCTGCGATGCACCCTCATGTTGAAATTAGTCTTGAAGGTTTTTCCACAGATGTCACATGTTACAGACTTTTTATCTGTGTCAGTATCACTCTGACTCTCTGACATGGGAGAGTTGTCTACATTGTTACTGTGACTTGTGTCTTTGTGACGTCTTCTTCTCTTCTTTGGATTCAGCTCTGCATTTCTAGTTGATCCCGAGTCTACATACTCGATTCCTCCCTGATCTGGGCTCTCAGCTACTGGAGAGTTATGAGAGAGGAGCTGGTCACTGTTTGGTACTGGTTCACTGTGCTCACTTTCCTCATCATTACAAGTCTCCATGAAGGAATCACACTCCTGGTTCATAACAAGATGTTCTTCCTGCTGAATGATGGAGAACTCCTCCTGTTCCTCTTTAACCTGTAGAGGTTCTGGTTCCTCCTGTTCTTCTTTAATCTGTGGAGGTTCTGGTTCCACTTGTTCCTCTTTAATCTGTGGAGGTTCACGTTCCTGCTGTTCCTCTTTAATCTGTGGAGGTTCTGCTTCCTCCTGATCCAGGACGGAGTTCCTCTCCTGGTTACAGAGCTGCTGCTCAGTGAGAACATCCTCCTCTTCCTCTTTACAGACATAATGCTGTGGGAGGTCTGGAGAGATTAAATAATAATAATTGCATTAATAGCAGTTACAATGTAATGCAAGAAGCATTCTTTTGCCTTTTATAATACACAACTATGGAAGGAACGTGTGCAGAATATTCAAGACTAGAAATGAAGCATGTTATCACCCTTCTAGCTTCTCTATACTGTGTGTCTCCATTCATTATTTAGTTCATTTAAACCATTCTACATGTACTCACCTATTCTGTGTAACTTTATCTCAGGTTTCCAGGTGATATCCAGCAGTCTGCGCTGATGATCGATCTCTTCCTCGTACTGGACGACAGTTCTTTCAAAGAGCCCAAATATTTCTTCAGCAGCAGCAGCAGTTAGCCGCTCGATGATCAACTCTCTCAAACTCTGAGCTGCATGTGTGCACAAAAAGTTCAAGAGAAAAATCAAGAAAAGAACGGAAAGGAAAGCACTGACTATTTTAGTACTTTACTCATGCTTGTGCTTAAAGGGGAAACAAAGCACTCAGTTGCCAACGCTCTACTGTAAATTATAACCAGGTCTTCTTGGGTCGGTTTAGAGCAGTGATAGTAGCGAATTGTTTGACAGAAAGAGCTATTGGCACAAGGCTATTACGGCTAAATGCTTCTCTGTGCAAATGAAATGAATTTCAGCAGATGATCATGTTTGGCACATCTGTAATTAAAGTCAGCAGCTACGGATTTCATGTCACAGGCAATTCAATGATATATAGGAGCACGTCAATACGTGACACAGCTCTATCAGGTGGTGACTTTTCTTTAAAAATCTAATTATAACAATAATGTTTTTAGTAACATAGTTAATGTCATTCTTATAATTGCAGCTATTGTTGTTATAACCTATGGCTTAGTATGATTTATGATGATGTGTTGTTAATTCTGCACTGTTTGTATTTTTCTACAATGGACTCCTTGTTAAAATGTAATAACAGGTTCTTCCGGTCTGTGTTCAACTAAAACAGGATTTTATATGAGTGTCTAAGAAATACACTGAGCTGATGTAACATATCTTATGTACGCTTTTGTCTTTATTTGCATGTTTGGGACTGAAGTAATCAGGTGCACTATTTTTTATATTGTGATACTTACAGTTAGTTCAAAATTACATTTTACAGGTAACTTGTAATTCTACTGGATTATATCTTCCCAACCCTGCACGTTACATTGTACTCACCCATTCTGTGTGACTTTATCTCAGGTTTCCAGGTGATATCCAGCAGTCTGCGCTGACGATCGATCTCTTCCTCGTACTGGACGACAGTTCTTTCAAAGAGTCCGAATATTTCTTCAGCAGCAGCAGTTAGTCGCTCGATGATCAACTCTCTCAAACTCTCAGATGAAGACATTGTTGCTTCAGCAGCTCAAACATTTACATGGAACACGACGACACGGCACAACCGTCTTCCACAAAAACACAACAGTACTAGCGGACTTTGAGAAACAAGCCACTTCCGCCTGGTGTCCCATGACAAAGTTCCGACAGGAGGAGGACAGTTAATATTGAGTTCCGCTCTCATTTCGGTTCATATCATCATTTTGAAGCAGGAATATTAACTCTGCATCCCCCCCAAATAAAACATAATCAATAGATTGATCTATTGTTTACACAACTACGTATGATGTTTGATTGTTATTTAAAATTTGCAAATCATATGCTTATAATTTTTTAACTTAATTAAGATTTTATTTATTTGTGTCTACCGCGGGGACAAGATTGTGAAATGTTTGTTGTCTTATATGTCTCCATACAGTTTTCATGGCATCATCATGCTGCTGTCTGGTGGATTTTCATCCAGGGAACCTTACGCATCAGTCGAGACTCCTTAGTCGTTTTTAATCCAAGGGACAGCTACACTCCTCCTCCCCTTTGGAAACTCTGTGTTATTTGCTGTAGAGAAAGATTTCTTGTTTCCATGGTTCCATGGTTTAATGTCTTTAGCGCAATAACAAACTATTTCATTATTATTGAAGATGGACATAACATTTACTCGCTGCTACTTCAGAAATCACAATCAGAAATTGTATTGCTAAATGTATTTGTACATACCGGGAATTTGCCTGAGTTGTGCAGCTGCTGCTGAGAAGAAGAAATATTCAATCACCTACAGTCAACTATCATATAGACCTCTTAACCAATCCAATGACAAGCATGCACGTTTTGAAAGACAGTCAGGTCATGTGAAGAGATCCTGTACCTTGAATATCTAATATTCAAATAACTTGTTATCATATAAAATAACATAGCCCCTAATGCAAATACGCCACTGCTATTTACCACAAGATGATAAGAAATAAGACAAACGTAGCATCTTTTTTGCCCTCAAGTCAACATGAGAGGGACAAGTATTCAATATGATGGCTGCAAAAGTTTGGGCACCACTGGTCAAAGTTTCTGATAATGTGATCAATTAAGTAGGTGGAAGATGAAACGATCTCCAAAAGGCACGACGTTACACATGATACATGACGCTTTAAACAAAATCTTTTAATGTTTACATAAGTCTGAAGAACCGCATGCAGCTCGAAACATCACTGCTTTCTTTTGAGTACGCTAAATAAATGCACTTAAATAGCAATAAAATGCTGAAAATATACACGTGAGAAAGTCAATAACTCTCTCTAAATCCTGTTGTAAACTCCCAGGCAGAGGGTGATGTCTTCTTTCTGACATGTGTTTACCTCTCACCTGTGTGAGTCCTCATGTGGACATTTAAATTACCTACTCGATTGAAACTCTTCCCGCATGTTTTGCAACAATAAGGTTTCTCACCTGTGTGAGTCCTCATGTGGAAAATTAAATGACTTTTCTGACTGAAGGTTTTTTCACAAATTCTGCAAGAGAAGGGCTTCTCACCTGTGTGAGTCCTCATGTGGACATTCAGTTCACATCTTTGTCTGAAGGTTTTACTGCACATTTCACAAGAATACGGCTTCTCGCCTCTGTGAGTCATCATGTGGAGATTTAATTCATATCTTCTTCTTAAGGTTTTACCACACATTTCACAAGAGTAGGGCCTCTCATCTGTGTGCAACCTCATGTGGACAGTTAAATGACTTTTCTGACTGAATGTTTTACCACACGTTTCACAACAATAGGGCTTTTCACCTGTGTGAGTCCTCCTGTGGACATTTAATTCTGATCTTGCTCTGAAGGTTTTACCACATGTTTCACAAGAATATGGCTTCTCACCTGTGTGAGTCCTCACGTGACGTGTTAAATGAGAATTGTTAATGATTTTTTTCCCATCGAATTTGCAACAATATGGCTTCTCAGGGCTCTCAGCTCCAGGAGAGTTGTGGGAGAGGAGCTGGTCCCTGTTTGGTTCTGGTTCACTGTGCTCACTTTCCTCATCAGTAGGATTCTCCATCAATGAATCAGTCTCCTGGTTTAGTACAAAATGTTCTCCTTGCTGACTGCTGCATGGTTCCTCCTGTTCCTCTTTAATCTGTAGAGGTTCTGGTTCCTCCTGTTCTTCTTTAATCTGTGGAGGTTCTGGTTCCTCCTGGTCCAGACTGGAGTTCCTCTCCTGGTTACAGAGCTGCTGCTCAGTGAGAACCTCCTCCTCTGTGTAGACATGTTGCTGTGGGAGGTCTGGAGGAAGAAAGAGACACAACCTGAAGATTACTGATGTGATGACAGGAAAACACGGGTGAAATTCAAACTGTATATTTAATATGGAATACCAACACACTGGCTGCTGCCAGTGAAGTCAGTCCACACTACAACAGACCTTTTCCAACAACTGTTGTTTGTTTGAACTGTGTGATGAGATCCACATCTTTTTGGAGGAAGAGAGCACTGGGTGCGTTTACATGCACAGCTTAATGGAGCTATGCCCAAACTTTGATGTTTGGAATGAGGTACATGTCCCAGTTTACATTAACAGGGAAAATCGAGTAACTGATTGTGCTCTTGTCCATTAGTTTAACTGTAACAAGTTTATCATGACACTTGCAAACCTCGGTCTCATGCTTCTGAAACTCAGTGAAGAGATTTTGCAGATGCAAACGACCCAATTACACTGTCAAAGTGTTAACGTTAACCGTTATTTGTTATTTATTTATTTTGGTTTCCAAAAGAGGTTGTAGTTTATTCCAACATATAGTTTAGACCACATCACTGTCAGGTAGGACTGAGTAGCAACAGTCCATGTAGTGTTAGCTGTGCAAGTTAGCCTATTAGCATGTTGTCTTGTAGCTGAGTGTGTTTCCTCTTCTAGTTCTACTCACCTGTTCTGTGTGACTTTATCTCAGGTTTCCAGGTGATATCCAGCAGTCTGCGCTGACGATCGATCTCTTCCTCGTACTGGACGACAGTTCTTTCAAAGAGTCCGAATATTTCTTCAGCAGCAGCAGTTAGTCGCTCGATGATCAACTCTCTCAAACTCTCAGATCCAGACATTGTTACTTCAACAGCTCAAACATTTATATGGAACACGACGACACGACACAACCGTTTTCCAGCTCAGTCCGCGCACCTGTGAAGGCGAGGCGACGTCTACCTGTGGACGTCTTGTTGCCTTTAGTTTACTTCCGCATTGTGTCACACCGAAAAGTTCCGGACCGGTAGCGGAAGTAAACACATTGCTACTTCCGCTAATTGTCACGCCGCAAAGCCAATTCCAATTCTAATTCTAATTCTAATTCTAATTCTAATTCTAATTCTAATTCTAATTCGTAGTAGTAGTAGTAGCAGCAGTAGTAATAGCAGTTGTAGTAGTAATACTAATAACGGCAGTAGCAGTAGTATCGATAATAGTAATAATAGTAGTAGCAGTAGTATAGGTAATTAAAAAAAAACTAAAACTGCTACACATGTTTTCCTCTTTGTTGTGTCTCTTTGTCCCTCCAGACCTTCCATAGCACCATGTCTGTGAGGAGGAGGTTCTCAAGTCCCGTCTGGACCAGGAGGAACCAGAACCAAACAGTGACCAGCTCTATAGCTGAGAGCCCAGATCCAAGAAGAGAAAATGACGTCACAGAAACACAAGTCACAGTAACAATGTTGACAACTCCCCCATGTCAGAGAGTCAGTGTGATACTGACACAGATAAAACGTCTGTATCATGTGAAACATGGGAAAAACCTTCAGTCAGAGTTAGAGTTCAACTCTTCACACATGGGCTCATGCAGGTGAGAAGCCACACTTTTGTTACATCTGTGAGAAAATCCAAAAGGCGTTGAATAAGGGCAACTGGACTTGTAGAATTTTCTTGGAAACGTTTCACCACTCAACCGTGTTGCTTCTTCAGTTCTGAGAGACTAGTGGGAAGTTGAGGTTTAAATAGGAAAACTCTGCGGGTACACCCAGTAGAAACGTACTTCACCAGAAACTGGTGCCACTGTTTCCATACTGGCTTACCTGTTGTTGAGATACAACACACAAAAGGCCGACATGAGTGTAGGGCGTCCTGCACTTAATTAACCTTTTTTATATTTTTTATATTATGTAAATTCAGAATAATTTCAAATCTAACGGGGAAAAAAAATGGCCCTATTCAACCCACTCTTAATTTTCAATGTTTAAATTATATTAAGGTCGTTTAACTTCACAGCTGCCAATGCCGCGAAGTTTTCCAAAGGAAAAATAAGCGTCAGTTTCGTCTGCAAAAACAAGAAAAAAACAAAAATGTGTGATCGATTGCTAACTGGTATACCAGGAACAAAAAAGTTACAAAAAATGTTGTCCACCTCCCCTGTTTAGAGAAGGTTTTTCCACTTTCACATAGATGGCTTCCTTTACTCCTCTCTCAAACCATCTCTCTTCTCTGGCCAGGACTTTGATGTTAGTATCTTTAAAGGAGTGTCCTTTGTCCTTCAAGTGGAGGTGGACTGCTGAGTCATTCCCTGATGAGCTGGCTCTCTTTGTGGGAAAAACCTCTGAACAGAGGAGGTGGACTGAGATTTAGTCCCACATGCCGGACTGTCCTTGAACAAGACACTAAACCCAGAGATGCTGTCATTGCTCGGCACATCTGTGAACTAACAGGGGGATGTGTCATTGAGACTGTAAAGTGCTTTGAATGCCTATGGGTAGAGCATTTGCTTCATATACACAGGACGATTATCACGAGAAGCCTTACCATTGTTGCAGCTGTGGGAAAATGTAACTGCCTCATTTGCGTCCACTAAACATGAGAACACACGCTACAGGTGGAATACTGCATTCTTGCAAATTGTTTGGGAATAACTTTATTAAAGCACTTAGCTGAAGTTGAGAGGCCATACCTTTATGTAGCATACCTTCTCATTGTTTAAAACACGTCAGAATCCACACAGCCCAGACGCTGTGAAAAACTCATACAATCATTACTGAGAGGGGAGAGTTTGGATCGTGGCTGAATATGTTTGAGTAAATTACAGGGAAATTTGAGTAAATGTGAGTTCATAAATATATTCATTCATTCATTCGTATCTGTGTTGCTTCATCAAAAAACAACATACACACCAGTAATTTGAAAAGAATTTCAACATTTTTTATTTAGTGAAGTTTCTTATTGTCATATATTCCAAACAAAACAGTTTTCCTTGTTGCTCTTATGGTGAAAGACATCCTTTAATGGTTACAACTACATAACACAGCTATTATAAAATGATATATCCTATAATATGTAATAGAAAGATGTCTTCTTTTTTAGAGCTCGTCTTCCCACAGATTTGTTCCCCCTCAGGAAAACGAACCGTCACCTGTGTGAGTCTTCATGTGCCTGATGAAATTAGAGCTTTGACTGAAGGTTTTACCACATGTTCCACAAGAATAGAGCTTCTCACCTGTGTGAACCCTCATGTGGACCTTTAAATTACCATTTTGACTAAAGGCTTTCCCACAAATTTTGCAAGGGAAGGGCTTCTCGCCAGTGTGAGTCCTCATGTGGAGAATTACACGACATTTGCGACTGAAGGTTTTACCACAAATTTTGCAAGGGAAGGACTCACCTCTGTGAGTTACACGAGAACTGTTAATGAGACTTTTCCCACAGAATTTCTCTCTTGTAGCTGGGCTCTCAGCTACAACACAGTCATGAGAGAGGAGCTGGTCACCGTTTGGTGTTAGAGCAGCAGTAGGAGTCTCCAACAAGAATTCAGCCTCCTGCTTTAGTACAAGATGTTCCACCTGCTGACTGCTGCAGGGTTCTTCCTGTTCCTCTTTCGTCCGTGGCGGTTCTGGTTCCCTTTGTTCCTCTTTAGTCTGTGGAGGTTCTGATTCCTCCTGTTCCTCTTTAATCTGTGGAGGTTCTGGTTCCTCCTGTTCCTCTTTAATCTGTGGAGGTTCTGGTTCCTCCTGGTCCAGACTGGAGTTCCTGTCCTGGTTACAGAGCTGCTGGTCAGTGAGAACTTCCTCCTCCTCCTCCTCTTCACCCTCACAGACATAAAGCTGTCGGACGTCTGGAGACAAAAGAAAAAACGCTAGCAGTTACACTGCAATACAAGAGGCATTATTCTGCACTTTACAGTACACAAACATAGAGGAAACTACTAGACGTGTGCAGAAAATTCAAGACAAGAAAAAGGAGAGACAGACAATCCACCTCCCGAGGAATAATGTCCAACATAAGCACCGCGGTGACACAGGACAGGCTCACCAGTTCTTCCACTCGAGTTTCTTATTCCAATGCACTCATCACTTTATCACTGTTTACTATTTATGTTTATACTTATTGTTACTCTGCTGTTTTCTAAGTACGTCTGCCTTAAGAGTTGCTATTTGAGCTTCTTTGCAAGGAAATTTCATTCATGTGCGCACCTGTAGTGTGTATTTTGAATGACCACAAAGATCTCTCTCTCTTTCCACACAGTATCGGTTCTAAAACATATCCAGTGGGATTTATACCGGACTCAGAATCTCCTTCCATTCATTAGTTAGTTCATTTAAACCGTTCTACCTGTACTCACCTATTCTGTGTAACTCTATGTCAGGTTTCCGGGTGATATCCAGCAGTCTGCGCTGACGATCGATCTCTTCCTCGTACTGGACGACAGTTCTTTCAAAGAGTCCGAATATTTCTTCAGCAGCAGCAGTTAGTCGCTCGATGATCAACTCTCTCAAACTCTCAGATCCAGACATTGTTACTTCAACAGCTCAGATATTTATCCGGGACTCTACACAACCATCTTACAGCTCAGTCCAAAAAACTACCGCGGACCGCTTCCGCCTGGTGTCCCATGATAAAGTTCCGACAGAGGCGGTACGTTAACATTTAGTTCCGCGCCCTTTTTTTTTAAATCTCACATTTTGCATCATATAATTTTCTAACATGAATATCAACTCTGCATTCACCCAAATCAGTAGGTTGACTTAACGTCTATATAATTTGAATCATTTGAATTAAAGTTTATTCATCCTGACACTGTTATTGCTTCGCATATAGAACCAGTTGCCTCTTCTTCCCCAGTGTTTAAAGCAATGACTGTAGAGAAAGATTATTATTATTTTTTACTGTTTACAGTCCGTAGGTTAAAGTTACCATTATTATTACTTATTATTTATTTTGAAAAGTTGTGCCAAATTTCTTCATTTCGGTCTTTGCAGTGAACTGAGATCACATATCCAATCCAATGACAAGCACGCACATTTTGAATAAATGTAAGGGTGTGTGAAGAAATCCTGTATTTTGAATATCTGATATTCAAATAACTTCATGTCATCATATCAAATAACATTATCGTCTTGTTTCATCAACAGAAAAGTGACTTTGTTAACAAAATTAAATCTGCACGTTTTCCTTTTTGTTGTGTCTCTGTTTTTCCTTCAGACCCCAAATGTGTAGCAGTTCAATCGTTGGTAGATGGACCACATGAATTTGCTCGAACAAGAGAGTAAACCCAAAGATGCTCCCACTGCTTGAAACCAGTAGGGGATGCGTCATTGTGACTGTAGAGTGCCCTGAGTACCTGAGTACCTATGGGTAGAGCAAGTGCTTCACATATACAGGCCTTTATCACGCTTGAAGTTTTGCTACAGACAACCTAAATCCCCATTTACCTGCCCATTCCTCCACCTCAAGTGCCTCAGCTCTGATTCCAAACACAATACAGAATCCATTGTATTCCAACCCCTACAGAGCCCACTTTGATACGGAGACAGACTGAGTAGAAATCAGGGACTCCCCCCACAAAGGAAGTTACCTGGTCACATTCAGCCCAATTTGATCTCAAGAGGGCCAGACCAGTAACACAATAGCATATTAACCTATATAAAAAAAAAAGGCAACACGCGCTTTGTAAATAAACATTTTATTCAATCAGACTGATGCAAAGAACCCCACAGGTTACCCCGGATCACAGCTTTAAGTTATAAGATGCAAACTCAGATAAAATAAATAAAATACAGGCACATGACTGAATGACTCACGTTCAGTCGACTCCGCCATTCTCAAAGTCACCTCCCAGTCCTACACCACAACATCACACATGAAATAAAATTACACAACATCTAAACCACAGAAACCTTCGGTGTCTCATAAACAAGATTTTAAATCAACTTTCTCAAGTCGTCGGAGTGAAACATGTAAACATCTGTGTAATACCTGAGGAAAACAGTCACCTGTGAGTTTGGTCCAGTGTACAACATACGACCAAAATGTGTTAGAGCGATGAATGAATGAGAAACAATGCAAAATATATAAATATATATATATAGACAAAAAGCCCCATAAATCAAAGGTAGAAAACTAGATACTGATCACATTATATTTGCATTTGAACAGATGCAAACATCTTTATAACAATCTAACTAGTAATTGTATGTACTTGTGTGCTAACCAGCACTTTACTCTAGGCTCTTTCTTTTTTTACCTTGTACTTTACATTAGGATCAAATTATGGATTGTGTTTTGTATATAGTGTTTGTGTGTTTTGTGCAATGCTTGTAGCGTGGTGTCGTTTGCATCTTTGTATGTTGTGTGGGTCTGTGTTGAATGTTGTTTTGTATTTTTATTTTGGACCACAGAGCTTTAGCTTTCTGCTAAATCTTGTGCTCACATGTGTTCGTGACTTTGACACCAATTATACCTAATAATAAAAACAATAATAATAAATTTAAAAAACAACAAAGAAACATGTCTTTCTTTCAGTATAGTCAAGTATATGAACTGTACATATCTAGAGTCTTATAATCTAGATTCTGAGTCAATTCTCAAGGCAGCCAGTGTGAACAATGCAAACATCAACCATGATTGATATCTGATCTAAAATGATCGGACTGGTGCTGGGTTTCAGCCAAGCCTGATCTTTTGTAATTGTCTTTAGTTCTGCCATATTTTTTAAATACTTATTAATGGAAGTATTGTTTTACTTCATATGTTCATTATATATCCTCACTATAATATAAATAACAATGTGATAATTATTAATATTCCTGTTTAATTGTATTAACTGGTAAAAAATACAAATTATGATAGGTCTCTCTCTCTCTCACACACACACACACACACACACACACACACAAATACACATTCATATCTTCTTTGTTGTTCATATTTGTATTGTATGTACTGTATTTAAAAAATAAAATAAAATGTAGTTCTGCCATAAACCAGAACCACGTCCACGAAGTGTCAAAGTTTCTTCTTCTTCTTTTTTAATGTTTAATGAAGAAGAGTAGGGAGTTTGTGGCACAAAGTTCTAGTCAATGCTTGTAACAGCACACAGCATATTACTGCATAATACAGAACTCTGAAAAAATTCACACAAGTTTTTTACAATTTAATAAGGCAGTCGGGGAAATATCCGAAAATAAACATGGGAAAAGAGAGTTTCTTCTATTTTAAAAGGCCAGTAGGGGGTTGGGGTTTTAAGTTCTCTGCGTCTGCTACTTGGAACGCCCTGCAGAAAACTTTAAAGTTAAAGGAACTAATCCCCCTTGGATCTTTGAAAACCCGTGTGAAAGACCTTGGGGCAGCTAATTTTCGTACTTGTTCTTGTCTCATCTTATCTTCCGTACCGCTTAGTCCTGCACTAGGGTCACAGGGTTTGCCGGAGTCTATCCCAGCTGGCATCGGGCGAGAGGCGGGGTCCACCCTGGACAGGTCGCCAGCCTATCACAGGACTAACACTGAGACAAACAACCATTCACACTCAGACTCACACCAACCAGCCTAACGAGCATGTCCTTGGAGGTAGGAGGAAGCCAGAGTAACCTGACAGAACCCACGAAGAAACAGGGAGAACATGCAAACTCCACCCAGAAAGACTTGAACTGGACATCTTCCATGTATTTTATTTGTGTTGTGTGAGTTGCTGCCTGTTCTTCATTGTAAAAACTTTCCCAGGCTGCTGTCTTGGCCAGGCTTCCCTTGGAAAAGAGGTATTTATATCTCAATGGGATTGACCTGGTTAAATAAAGCATAATAAATAATAATTAACTTTAGATGGTTAAAATCGTCATCTCAACCATCTGTAAAGGTGGGTCTGATGTAAATGCCACCAGGGCTTTGGTGATTTCTTTCTCAGGATAAAGAGTAGTAAAAATATATTTTCATGATCCATTATAAATAGGAAAATCCTGCCTTGACAGATTTTCTCCTAAACTTGTAAAAGTTGATTTTTTTTTTTAGAATGAGAGATTTTTTGTTTTATTTCGGCATTATGTTTGAAATATTTACACTTTTACTACGTTGGTGTATGTTCCATTTGCTATGTTTCACATCTGCACACAAGTTTAGGACAAATGTTTGTTCTCAAATAAAAACATGGCATGAGTTTCGGAAGCTATCAGTCTGAACCTCGCTGCACAAGTGTGTTTATCCCTGTGGCTCCAAACAGCAAAATACTCTGGGCACGCAGAGATTTGGACAAACTGACTTAAGAACACAGGTGTTCTCTCGTGTGGGTTCTCAAAATCCCAGCACAGAATATATAATCCAACAGAAACAAATCCACATACTAAATATGCTAAAGAAAATATAATAAATGATTATTAGTGGTTGATATCTTCACCTCCCATTCTCTGAAGAAGGCACTTTAGGAACTCATCCCACCCCAACTACCACCACCTCTATGAACTTTCGCCCTCTGGAAAAAACATGCACCACCAGGTTCAGAAACAGCGTCTACCCCCAGCCATCAATGTCCTGAACGATACGAAACACATTCACATGAACAGCACTTTACTGGGGATACGAATGTGCAATAAAGTCTGCAGTGGATAGGACGGCAATGCATGTGTAATTAACACTGGATATGTAGTGTGTTTGTTTGAGCATAAAGTGTGTAAAACCAAGTTTCGCTTCATATGTGGTGTGATATTCACAAACAGCACTCGTGTTTTCAGTGTGACTCCCTGAATCCATGGCAACGTCACATTTATGACCCTGGTGTGTTTCAGCCTGGTGTTTGTCGTATGACTTTTGGCAATGTTCATGTCACAACAGTGATGAAAATGCCATCAAGAAGTAAATTGCTGGTGTTTTTTCATGTGTTCCAACATTTTATCCCTCCTTCCGAAGCATCTCCCACACTTCTCACAAGAATGTGGCTTCTCGTCCGTGTGGGTCGTCAGGTGTGTCTTCAGCACTGACAAGGAAATAAAGCGTTTCTCGCACATGTTGCAGGGGTAAGGCCTCTCGCCTGTGTGGCCTCTTGTGTGGAGTATTAAACAATGGTTCGTTGAGAAACTCTTCCCACACCTTTCACAAGAGTATGGCTTCTCACCTGTGTGAACTCTCATGTGGACTTTTAAGTGATGAACCAAACGGAAGCTCTTCCCACACAATTCACACGTATGCAGTGGCGCATCTGTGTGAGTTCTCATGTGATTTAACAAATTATCGGTCCTTGCGAAACTCTCCCCGCACGTTGCACAAGAGTATGGCTTCTCACCCGTGTGACCTCTCATGTGGACCGTCAGTTTATCCCGCACTGTGAAACCGTTCCCGCATATTTCACAAATATACGGCTTCTTACTTGCGTGAAGTCTCATGTGGACCAGCAGACAGTAGTTCCTGCTGAACCTCCTCCCACACGTTTCACACGAAAACGGCTTCTCGTCTGTGTGGCTCCTCGTGTGCATAGTCAAACTATGACTGCGACTGAAAATTTTCCCACATGTTTTGCAAATATGCTGCTTCTTGTTTGTATGGCTCCTCATGTGTAGACTCAGTTGGTTGTTAGTCTCAAAGGGTTTTTCACAAACGTCACACTTAAGAGGTACATTACGTGTATGACACTTCATGTGATATTTTAGTGCTGATAGGCGTTTATAATGTTTCCCGCAGGTTGTGCAAACATTTGGTTTCTCCCCTTTATGTATTTCGTAATGTATTTTCATTTGTTGCCTGTTCTTGAATGTGTGCCCACAGACGCCACAGCCTACAGGTTTCTTACCTGCATCAGTATCACACTGACTCTCTGAAATGGAAGAGTTGTCTATATTGTGACTGCGACTTGTGTCTCTTGTTGATCCTGGGTCTACATGGTTGCTACTTTCCTGATCTGGGCTCTCAGCTCCAGGAGAGTTGTGCGAGAGGAGCTGGTCCCTCTTTGGTTCAGGTTCACTGTGCTCACTTTCCTCATCAGTAGAAGTCTCCATCAAGGGATCGGCCTCCTGATTCAGAACAAGATGTTCTTCCTGCTGACTGCTGCAGGGGAATTCCTCCTGTTCCTCTTGAATCTGTGGAGGATCTGGTTCCTGCTGTTCCTCTTGAATCTGTGGAGGATCTGGTTCCTGCTGTTCCTTTTGAATCTGTGGAGGTTCTAGTTGCTCCTGATTCTCCTCCATCTGTGGAGGTTCTGGTTCCTCCTGTTCATCTTTCACCTTTATCTGTGGAAGTTCTGGTTCCTCCTGTTCCTCTTTCAGCTCTGGTTCCTCCTGTTCCTCTTTCAGCTCTGGAGGTTTTGGTACCTCCCATTCTGCTTTCAGCTCTAAATGTTCTGGTTCCTCCTGGTCCAGACTGGAGTTACGCTCCTGGTAAAGAAGCTGCTGGTCAGTGAGAACCTCCTCCTCATTGCAGACATATTGTTCTGTGAGGTCTGGAGGGATAAATACACAATATAAATGTATTTACTAATGTGATGACAGAATAGATCAAATATAATACATTGTATATGTTCTAGTTTGGATCATTGTCAGGGCTCTAAGTAGTTTCCCCTTGGGATTAATAAAGTAATAGTAATTCTGATTAAACAAGGAGTCCATTGCTCACATACACTGTTACTTAGACATTCTCGGCTCCTTCAGAATTGTCTAATATTCTGCATTAAAAAAAAAAAGACCCAAAACATCACATCACAAATTAAAGAGAAATATTTTACATATTCATTTATTTATTTATGCATTCAAGATCTATTTGCTGTGTGTAGTCAGTTTCCAGTGTGTGCTGCGAGCTTCT
Organism: Mugil cephalus; assembly: GCF_022458985.1. NCBI lineage: Eukaryota > Metazoa > Chordata > Actinopteri > Mugiliformes > Mugilidae > Mugil > Mugil cephalus. The sequence goes on from NC_061776.1 coordinate 3,567,403, forward strand.
CCTAAACGTTGGCAGTAACAGCTGATCAGTGTCTACAGCAGCTCGCAGGAATTTGATCCCATTCCTCAGAATAGAACCACTTCAGTTTTGAGATATTTTACATTTGTACATAACATTTCTATTGGATTAAGGTCAGGACTTTGACTTGTTCCTAAACATTCATCTGGTTCTTCTTTAACCACGTGTGTTCTTGGGCTCCTTGTCTTCCTCCATGACCCAGTTTCTCTTCACATGAACTAAAGCAAATTAAAGCAACCACAATGGGCTCGTCCCTAAGCAAGAATCACACCCCTAAACCAACGAGACACATATGAGGGGTCTCTAGACGCTGTTCTAGATTCTGTCTTTATCTTCACAGTTCATTGGTCCATCAATGATGAGCAGATGCAGCAGAACAGACTCAAACCAGGACATTAGCGCCCCCATGTTTCATGGAGGGATGAGGTTCTGATGCTGGAATGCAGTGTTGGTTCATCTCCAAACATTGAAACCAAACTATTCTACTCTGGTCTCATCTGTCCACTAAACATTGTCCCAACAGTCTTCTTCCTTGTCCACACGATGTTGATCAAACTGCAGACGCAAAGAAATGTTCTTTTCGGAGAGAGTTCTTTTTCCTGGATCAACACATAAACACAAGTACAATATTTCTGTTTCACACGTGCGACTGTGTTCTCTTTGTCTGCCGTCAGGACTGAAAATCTGCTGATGTTTTCAGCTTTGTTTTCATGCATGAAGTGTCCTGAGGGTGTATAATTATGTATTCTACAGCGGGGGTAAATCACATCGTAGCGTCTCAATTGTAGACGACACTGACCGTCACTGTAATTTCTGCAGCAGCAGGTAAGACAGGTTAAAAAAAAAGCATACACACAGCAGGCAGGTAAGACAGGAAGGTAAAATGGCTGCAACTCAACAACTACATGTGACAGGTTGAGACAGGGTGACAAAGTCAGAGCTACAAGTCCTTTCTAGTGGTTCCAGCACAAAGGCAGTTAGTTCATTCAGACCATTCTACCTGTACTCACCTATTCTGTGTAACTTTATCTCAGGTTTCCAGGTGATATCCAGCAGTCTGCGCTGACGATCGATCTCTTCCTCGTACTGGGCGACAGTTCTTTCAAAGAGTCCGAATATTTCTTCAGCAGCAGCAGTTAGTCGCTCGATGATCAACTCTCTCAAACTCTCAGATGAAGACATTGTTACTTCAACTCAGATATTTATCCGCGAAGCGACAACACGACACAACTGTCTACCAGCTCAGTCCGCGCACCTGTGAAGGCGAGGCGACGTCTGCCTGTGGACGTCTTGTTGCCTTTAGTTTACTTCCGCATTGTGTCACACCGAAAAGTTCCGGACCGGTAGCGGAAGTAAACACGTTGCTACTTCCGCTAATTGTCACGCCGCTAAGCCATTTTATTATTATTATTATTATTATTATTATTATTATTATTATTAGTAGTAGTAGTAGTAGTACTTATAGTAATTACGGTAATAGTAATATCTGCAGCAGTAGTAGTAGTAGCAGTCGTGGCAGTAATGCTAATAATAGCAGTAGCATAGTGATAACAGCAGTATGTTATGTTATGCTCAAGTATAATTCATCTTATATTAATGTCCATTATGATGTGGTTAATAGATGCAAAGACATGAATAATCCATGTAAGCAGCATCTCACTGGTTTGGATAAAACGTGAAAGAAATCACACGCTCAGAGACACGTGGACACTAGAAACTGGACAGACAGGACAGAGAATAAATGATTTCCTCTCCTCTGACGAGACCTAAAAGTTCTGCGAGAGAGACGCACAGAGAAATTCTGTCAGTGACGACAAAAATACAAGAACGAGTGAAGGAAGTGATTTTATTGTTGGGGTTGAAAATTCGTCACACATGCAAACAGCGATGTCGAAGCCGTGTATCATCAATATTTTATTTGCAAACCAGAGAGAAGTTAACAAGAAACAAAAAAAAAAAAGGAAAAAATTAACTGAAGGAACTGAACAATCTGTTTATGTACAGGTCCAAATATACTACAATATATACTATTATACAACTGGATTACAATTCATGTTATTAGTACAGCAGTCACAAAGAAAAACTTCAAGTTTGTTACAGCAGTGTTGTCTGATCTGAGCAAACTTTCCTTCCTTCTGATTGGCCAGAGCGACCCATCGGTTTCTACTCTGACTCACTGGGGTTCAGCTAATGCGAGTATGCTACGCTAACGTTCCCTCTTTTTTTCCTCAAAGTGCTAAGTCTTACATTTGATCACCTCAACGGCAAAAATAAACCTCAGAGCGTGGGAAAAAGAAAAAACAGAGGAACTGAGATTCATTCACATTTCTAAACCAAGATCTTAAAGCAGAAAACAAGAGGTCAAAGGAAAAGATTTGTGAGGTTCAGTCGAATGACAGGTTGAGGCAAAACACACAGAAATAAAAGTAAAGCAGAAATGAACCTAAATGAAAAAAAAAAATTGATTTGCATAAAAATCACAAATTTTAAGGCCTGATACTCGGTTCTTCCAACAACACCGCACACTGACATTTTGGGAGCATCGTGGAGATGTGGGGAAACACTTCTGTTGGCAAGAAAGGTGAAAACTGACTTTAATCTGCCTGTGATTTTAAAGAGGTTGACACTTCAGTAAATATGTTTATCCGTGACCTGTGCTGAAGAGTCAGTCTGCAGCCCTGACGCTAAGCTAAGCTAAGCCGCCGAGATGAGCCTGATATCAAGCAGATAGCTGTGTGTCTGAGTCCCATCTCTACTGGTGTCAACGACTGAAAATAAACCCCGTGAACCCTCCGTCGAGCCGAATGTATGAGGCCGTGCTACTGCATTCATATGTGACAGCTTAATTAGGTGTTCAGGATGCCGTGTGCCTGAATGTGTCGCCTTGAACCTGTCGATGAGAAAACTGATAGAGCTCCAGCATCCAAAAGGGAAAAACAAAACGTTGAACAACGGGTTTGACGGCATCGTCCACCGTGAACGCTCAATAACCAAGAGTTTAAACTGTTTTATAACTAATAGAGACACACACCTATTGCATCACGTGAACGATAGAGGCCAACTAACTTCACTCTTTGAACATATTCTCATGACGTGATAGTTGCATGTTAAATTGGCGTCCCCTTACTTTGGCCACAGGTAAAGAACCTCTCTGAGGATATTATAGTATCTTATTTTGTTAAAGATCTGCTGTGCATCCTCCTCACGCATCGAGGAAGTGTGCGTTAAAAACGTAACCCAGCGGACGTTCCGTGAGAAGAACATAAAAACCTTTAAAAATGTGCTTCAGTGTTTCTTGAGACGTCGCGTTGGCGGAGCAGAGCAGATAAAACCTCATCAAATAAAACAAAAGTCATCTTTCAGTCTCACCTTTACATCTAGTTTTAACAGACCGGGGGAAGTTTTGTGTTGTTTTTTTTTTTTTTTCTTGCAGGCTTTTGTTTGTGGCAACGCCCCCTAGTGGTGAGTCTGTAAATAAACAGGATTCTTATATTCTAGCCAAAGTTCACAGGGGATTTCTTTCATGCACAGGACAGAAGCAAAACGTTTTCATAGCCTGATATCAGGCTCAGAAACTCGACTCAAACCTGTATCTGGTTTATCTTTGGCCACGTTCTTTATTTATTTTTTTTTTTTCATTAATTTACTTTTCAATAGAGACATGAGGCAGCTGCTGAGCTACTGAGCCAATAGGATGGTAGGAAAGGTACATTACGTCCTTCCAGGAGGAGATTTGCGGAGCAGAAACATAGATTGAAGTAAAGAAAAGCACATGGAACTGTAAGAGCTGGGATGAACCACAGAACAGAGACTACGACAGACTGAGAGTCCACAGGAGAAACACCTGTAGCCGACACCACAACAGCTCTCCTGACCACTTTCCTGTCTTTATTCCAAACAGGCCTTAATGTTTGAACGAGGCCTGAAACGTACATGTCCAGACTAAACATAGATGGACGTAAACTAGAGGAGCAGCCTGGGTTTCAGTGAGGAGCCCGAATCATTAACAAATGAGTCACACGTGCTTCCAGTCAGGGGGAGGCCACATTAAAATGACTCCACCTGTCCTCAAGATTAGATATCTCTCCTTTTCTTTTACTGTTTTCTTGGTCATTTTATCTTCATTCGCACAGCTCACATGCAACGTCAGCGTGAAGCCGTCTTTGAAAAAATCAGAAGTAAACGTTAGTGATCACTTAAGGTAATATACAGGCCTTTACTGAACGTAGCCTGGAGGCTACGAGAGCTACAACTGCAATTTGTCTTTTTGTGTGCGCGTGTGATTTTTATACCCACAACACCACAACGGTGTCAATAAATGATTTCAATTAATCTCAATCGTGTGTAAAGTACAAAGAGCTTGATTCTTCAGAGCCCTGCGAACGAGGATGCCTTTTATTTCCCCAAGAACGTAAATGAACTGAGCTTCACAAGAAGCTTTTTCAGGCACTTGACCGTGTCTCAGTAGTTTCAATTTTTAACTATCCTACTCTTCAAATAACGAGAACGAAAACTGGATCTGACTTAACTCGGATTGAACATTTTGAGAAGCTCAAAAAAAAGATAAAGAAAATAAATCAGAGTGAGGCCAACGTCAAAACTCTTGGGGGATCCTGTGGAAACGATACTAAACCTGCCGGGCGCTCGCTAGATGACAAACTATCTGTAAATGATCTCCAACACATCTTTGGCATTTCTTGTTGTACACGAATGCTTGAGCATCGGTATGTGGATAGAGCAGTAAACAGAACTTCTTTTTCAGAGGATTCAAATGTAAAATATCAATCCTCGCACATGCAGTAACTCAAAAACTAAGAAAAAGGACTGCAGCTGAAACTCTCTGTAGTTTCTCAAACAGCCGCCGCAGTGACTTCTCACACCTGTCAACGCTGAATTCAGGAGATTAACATCAGCGACGCCATCATTACGGAACATTCTAATTTAAACAGCGCCTGTAGGAGGGACAACGAAAGAAAAAGAAAAAGCAATCTAACGCGAGGTCAAGAGGAGTCAGACAGTCGAGCCGAGACAGATCCAACCTCCTCCCTGTGCTGCTCGGTCAGACGGACGGTGAGAAGCTGATTTCGGTGACGAAGGCGTTGATGCGCACAGAGGCCGGTGCACTTACTCAGAGCGTGCACGTTGAAGGAAGCATGTCTGCAGGACGTTACGCCGGCAGCTCTCCGCCTGCTGGCGGATTAAGACTCTTCTATCTACAAGGAATGCGTCTGACACGTGACTCCGACTGGTTTCTAAACTCCTCGGATATCGGTGCGTGTTTTCATAGCGAGAGGATAAGACGTCCGCAGGTGGGAATCACAGGGCTAGAGATACAATCCTGCCTCCAAACGGGCCATGCCGCCATATATTGCGAGAACGACGCTTACGATACATCATCGGGCGAAGAGAACAGATAGGAACCAGCACCGGCTTTATTTTTTTGATATGCTGCGTTGTGGAGTTTTGAGCCGAGTGTAAAGTGGTTTAGAGTGTAAACACACAGAGCAGTCAGCTTCAGTATTGCCACAGAAGAACGAGGATGGTGTGAAAGGACCCGTGATGTATCGCAGACGGCGTGTCGCAATATATCCTCTTTACCGATCACTGTCCCACCTGGAGTCTGCAGGGGCGAGGGCGGCCGGCCCTCTCTTTAGTCATGCAGTAAAGACAACGCAACACGATGAAGACCAAAGCTTTAGGATCCGACCTGAGGCATTAGGACCCACAGATGCCGGCCAGGCGGGGTGGGGGTGGGGCGGCGTGATCAGGAGTGGTCCATGGGTTCGGTGGCGTTGCTCTGCCCGGCTTCCTGGCTCTCCATGTCCTCCGGCTCCTCCACCTTCTCGTCCGGTTTTCCGGTTGCCGTCGCCGTCGCCGCGGCCGCGGCCGCTTCGTTGTCGACCGCGCTCTTAGTCCCGCCTGTCCGCTCCTGGACGGCCCCGCCCCCCGCAGCACTCTGCTGCTCCCTCAGGTGGCGCTCCATGGAGGCTTGGATGGAGGAGACCATCTCCTGCAGCTTCTTCCTCTGCTGCTCCATCAGAGCGGGATCCAGACCGCGGCCGTCCTTCATGGTGACGAAGCCCGGCGCCATGCGAACGAGCTCCCGGGTGGTGTCCTCTGGGATGTCTGACAGGTCCGGGGGTCCCCGGGACACGCTGGCACTCAGATCGACCCCGCTGCTGTGCTGGCGCGTTATAGGCCGATGTTCCGGTGGGGACGATCCGCCGGCGCTGCCCAGAGAGTGGCCTTTACCTTGGAAGGCGGTGACGCTCTGCAGCTGCTCCTTCTTCCGCACGACGCCGCCGCTGCCCAGCCGCAGCAGGCCGTGGGACGGGCTCCCCTCTCTGCTGCCCCTGGTGGCCGCCTCCGAGCGCAGCTGCACCAGCGCCTCCTTCACCAGCTCCTCCACATCCGGGCCGACGGGGAAGTGACCTGCGGCGTCCACGCAGAGCTCCAGGCGCTCCTCCGCGGCGTTGTAGACGAAGGTTTTCCCCGTCAAGTGAGGCAGCGTGCAGTGTTTCCCGTCAATCAGGCCTGAAAGACAGGATGACGTCACGCTTTCATTTCATCGGGGCAGCTCAGATTAACACGAGGCCTCTCCTCTGGTGATCTAATTGACTAATTAAAAAAGCAGCTCAAACGAGTTCATCATGTCTTCTAATTTATATATAAGTTTAAGGTTCTTGTGTTCAGACCCAAAGTTAAAAGATGCTGTTACCTGACAGTTTCACCTCGCATGCCAGCGAGATGCCTTTTAAGTAATTTGCCTGTCAGGTAATAACATCTTTTTAACCTATTTCTGAACACAAGAAACTGAAATTGTAGAACTTTAGCATCACATCCTTAATGCTCCCGCTTCTTTTTTTTGTTTTCTTGGGGAATAACATTCATATCCTACAGTGATTAGAGAAACACATTTTTTAATTTTCATAATGATCAAAACATGCATCGCTGCAGAAAACTGCCTGTTGTCCGACTTAATGTGACTGAAAACAAACGTACCCATGTCTTTCTTGACAATGCTGTAGAAGACTCCCCCCTGCTGGAATAAGTGCGGCAGCTTCTTCGCGTACGACCAAACGTCTTCGCCTGCAACCAAGACAAACGTGAAAAATATTAAAACGGTTCCAACAAACCAGCTGAGAGCAACAAATGAGTCACACACACTTTGACCACAGCTGATTTTTGGAGAGATAAAAATAAAATAAAACCAAGCCACAAGGAGCTCTGCAGACCGTTTTTTTCTGTGAATAAATTATTATCAAAACTATTCTGAGAGACGCTTTCACAGTCAAGGTAAAACTCAACCTGGGAGCCTGTTGTTACTTTCTGGACAAACTATGCTAAACTATCTGTCTCTCAATGTTTCCAGTATTTATCTAATTTAATCGAGAGAAAGAAGAAGATGTAAATAAATAACTTCAAAATGGCTCCGTTTTTATATTGATAATGATCAAATTCTTTCTATCAATTAACTTGATAGAAAGAATTTAAACTAGGACAATGACTGAGATTGACCCATTGCTGCAACTTGGAGTCAAATCACTGCAGTGTCCAACAGGTCAGACAAAAAAAAATATTTTTTTCTGATCTGACAGTAAATACACAAGACATCTTCTCAGTACTGGAGCCATGGCTAAACTGTATTTTTATTTTTTTATTTACATGCCCAGAATATCTAACCTATCAGCTCTGATATGATGTGCATGTACTGGTCTGTGGTCAGTTATGGGAAGACTTCAGTCTGGAGACTGACGAGCGGACGCTTTGTCTTTTCTTGGGCACGAGGATTATTGAACGTGAGCTCTGAGCTACCAGGAAGTGCAGCGTCAGGGCTCTGTGTTCAGAGTGCAGACGAAACCTTCCTGAATATCGACGGATGCTCCCATGTTGCGTTGCCCGTTGGCCGACTGATCTGTTTATCCGAACGCAGCCGCGACCTTTGACCCTGTTGGCTGGCGAGGCGGGGAGGGGGGGTACGAGATGCCCTGAGTCAGCAGATTCACAGCTAACACACACACACACACACACACACACACACAGGGTTTCTGGTAGCATTCATGGCAGCTGATCAGAAACCTGGGAACTCAATCGGCTGCCGAGCCAAAAAACCTGCGTCGTGTTATTCACCTGCCTGCTGGGACCAATCAGGAGTCAGCGTGCATGTGTGCAGCACACCTGGACAAGAGTGGACGGGCAGAGTGCAGCTGTTCCAGGCTTCCTGTTTCCCCACTCACAACAAGATATTAAATAAATAAATAAATAAATAAATGAAAACACACACACTCACTCCAGCTGACTGTGCAGCAGATGTAAGCAACACCATGATTCTGCTTTCAGCTGCTCTGTCCCTTATTAACTAAATGAACTATTTTCAATGTATTCAATCTAAAGAGGAGAACAATCAATAAAACAATCAATAATGAGAGAAATCAGTCATGAGTTGCAGGCTGAGTCTGGCTGATAAAGTGACTGACTCCACATTACCTGATAATCTCTGCTCTCTAAACAAAACTCTTTTGCTTTTTCTGATGGTAAAGACCTCGGGGGGACGCCCCCAGGGCTCGGCCTAGACGCCACGTCCTCATGTGTCCTTACCCATCAAGGTTGCTAGGAGACAGAGGGAGGACATCTCGAGGTCGATGCTGTCCTGGAGTTCGCGGCTGCTCATCCTGCCGGCCGTCGCCGTGTCCTCGCTCTTCAGAGAGTGGAGGGCGGAGTGTGAGCTGGAGGCTCTGGGCAAGGAGGCCGCGGGGCTCCTGTCCTCGGGACCCCTCATTATCTCCACCGTCACCCTGTCGCCGTGCTGCAGCGCCACGGGCTCATTCTCCTCTCCGTCCTTCGGCGGGGGCAGCTCTCTGGGCGGGAAGCCGTGGCGGATGCACTGCTGTGCCGGGGGCACGCCGAACTGATTGGCGATGCTGCCCTGCAGCTCTGAGAAGGTGGTGTGGGCCTGCAGGGTCAGCATGGCCTGCCTGCCGTCACTGGTGGTCACACGGATCTTCTTCTCCTTGATCGATGAGGAGGGGGAGGAGGATTTGGTGGGCGTGGCAGGAGCCGAAGAGGAGGAGACTTCGGGAGACCCGCCGGGGGAGGACGGCCGGCCGTGGCCCTTCTGCTCCTGCTTGAGCTTATCAGTTCGTCGCTTCTGAGTGACGAAGGCCTGTTCGCTGATGCTCTGCTGGATGCTCCGCTCTGCCCGGCTCATCGTCAGCTCCTCTTTGTGCAGCGTCTTCGCTTTCTGACCCGTCAAGATGATCTTGGTGGGTGGCTGGGGGTCTGCCGCCTGCGGAGCCTCTGTGGCGTCAGTGAGACGGCGGACGTGAGCCCCATCAATGGACACGGGGTTGTACTCGTCTGGGTTCTTCTTCGCCGTGTGATGCAGGATGGTGTTGACTACTTTCTGCACCAGGATCTCGCTGCCGAACTCTCCGGGGAAGTGCTTGGTGACCAGCTTCATAGCCACGTCGTACACGTTGCTGTTGAGCGTCGGGTCAGTTTCATACTGGAACCAGTACACGGTCTCTCGCACCACCCGGCCCCCCCACTCCAGCGTGATGGGGAATGCCTCTGGGAGGTTGTCATACTCCTTACCCTCCCAGTAATGCTTGAAGCCGCACCCACACTTGCCACCCTGCGAGCGAGTGTTGGTTCTGTCCCCATCCAGGTAAACCACTGACCCGTTGCCGCGGATGTGGCGGACCGACGTGCCGTGACACCAGTTGCAGGTGTTAAGGGAGCTCAGTTTGTAATCTGGGACCAGGACGTCTCTCTGAGGGTCGTAAGAGCAGACCACGTTGTTGAGGGGGAAGCTGTAGTTCTTGTCTGGCCGCAGTTGGCCGTGTGTGGATTTGGCTAAGTTATAGAGCTTTCCACCGGGAGCCAGCCATTCAGGCGGGATGTGGAGCTCGGAGAGGGCGCTGCATATCAGACAGCGGTGCAGCCGGTTCTCCATCACCGACTTCTTAGCTGCTTCCGTCACCTCCTCGGGCTGGATGCCGATCACGCCGGTCCGTCTGTAGACGTACTGGTGCACGTCAGCCACCAGCGACGGGTGGATGCTGTGCTTCTCCATGAACACCTCCTCCATGGCATTGACGAGCCTCATCAGATATTTATCCTGCAGGCTGCGATCGCCACCGATCACGCAGCTCCCGTCCGACTCCAGCTTGATGTACTTCCTGATGAGCTCCTGGGGGATGCCCCAGGCTTTTGGGAGCAGGCGCGCCGGCAGTTTAGGCAGCACCGTGTTCTTGATCCCCACCAGAGGGATGTAATGGTTCCTGCCGGAGCTGCTCCAGGCGATGCAGATGGGTTTGTTGAGCTTTCCGTCTTTGCCCCTGCACTGCTCCTCAGCTACCAACCCAGGCAGGAAGGTGGCAGAATAGTCTCCAGAGCTCCTCATGCCACTCAGGGAATCCAGCAGGATTATGGGCCGATGGAGGACGTTGGCCAACCCAAATATGTGGATGTTGCGCAGTCCGAGCGGCACGCCTTCGGGAGGGATGAAAAGGGGGTCGCACTCGTTGATGATGTCCTCCCACTCTGCAGCATCGATAAAATCCTGAAAGAGGGCCTTGTATTTGTCCAGGTTCTGCTTGAAGTTCTGCTTCAGGTTCTCTCTCAGGGCGTGCCAGAACAGCTCTCGTCCCACCAGCGCTCTGGACACAGCGTGGACCAGGCAGTGCCCGTCTCCATCGACATGCACCGGGATGAGACACTCTCTGTTGCCGTTGGCCTTCTTCACCTCCTCCAGAGTGTCGTGCAGATATATCAGGCTCCCTGACCTGTCTTTGCCATAGCCCATGGTGGAAACGTGGTCCGGCTCGATCAGAAAAGCCCTGTCTCCCAGCAGCGAGCAGTCAAACATCTCACCCTGGTTCATGTCTCTCAGCAGCTTGGCTTTGCCCGTTTGTTTGTCCATGCCATACCTGGTGAGCACCGGGGACAGGAGCTTGCAGTGGTAATTAGAAAGCCCCATTACCTTCACCAGCTCGGTCCCCTTCTTCGGGGCCCCGGTGACGCCGAGCAGGGCGTTTCTGAGCAGATTGTGAAGCACCACATCTGGATCAGTCACTTCCTCGACATTTAACAGGTTCTTCTGTTCGTGGCGCTGACCGCACTCCGTGCACTCGATGCTAATGGAGCCGTAAGCTGGGAAGAAAAGTCTCGCCTGACATTTCGGGTCTGGGCAGGTACCAGACAAAATACGCTTGTCTTTTTTCTTTGAGCTCGGCAGCAGCGACATTTCGGGTTTAAAAAAAAGACGAAACTGTCAGCTTCACAAAACCATGATAGTCACACTCCGGCGAGGCTGTCAGACGAGCTTTGACTCCGCTAACGATAGTTATTTGCCAGAATAGCCCAAGAACAACACGGAAGCGGCTGTTTTTTTCTTTATCAACTGACCGTTGCTAAACGTAACTACGTAATGACGTAAGATTGTGGGACTTGTAGTCTCTTCGTTTGGTATTTTGTAAAGTGTGTACAAATAAAATTCAAAATACGGACATATTCTCTTTTGTGTGTACTTATATGATTTTAAAATGAATAAATATTTTTTTTCAAACTACATTATGTGGTAAAATTATTAATACAAGCTATTTTAAAGTTTGGCAGACTACATTGACCAGAATGCAACGCGCCCCAGCGATGTTTTGTTGTGCATAGAAGTCAACCCCACAGAATCATGGCATTTTGGGCTGCATTTAAGGATCGTCCACCTTATTTTTGTCGTGTTTGGTTCTAAAAATGTATTAAAAGCAAACGCCGGCTCTGATCGCTTACGCAGTTTTGTGTTTTTGTGTTGTTGGTACGATTTGCGCCATGAAAGTAGCAGAATTTCGGTTCATCGATACTCACAACAGGAGTTTACTGGTTAGCTTAGCTGAGTTATTGCCTTTAAACTGCCAGTAGTTGCTGGAGCCAACGATAAAGTTCCTCTACGGGGTTTTAAAACTTTCCCTGGAGAACACACGGCTGCAGAACTCCATTCGAAAATCTGTGAATTTAACGTTTTATTGGTCACTTGAGGTGATTTTAGTCAATAAAATGCTGCTGTGGCTCAGAGAATAAAGGAGGAAGAATGAATGACTCAGAAACAAACTGGATGTCAATTAGAAACTTAAAATGACAGTTTAACAGAGTATTAAGAGGCTGAGGTTAAAAAGTCCTTATTTATGCAACGCATATCAGACGGGATAAATCGAGACATTTTTTTTACTCATACTGTTTTCCAGGCAAGGGAGAAAATATACAAAACTAGAATAAAGACATCTTTCTGTAAATTAGCTGTCTCTTGTTGAAGGAAATGAGAAAGGGAAATGAAAATATGACTTCTAGAAAAAGTGTAATGTCACATGCAATACCTAAATATCTTTTCAATATTTATTATATAGAACAAAACTCCTCTATTATATAATGTTAAGGGTTAATATTACCGGTGGATTTATGTGAATGTTGCCTTGTAGAGTTAATTTTTGCAATTGTGGTATGAAATATTTTTCCTTCACTACATTTGTCAACCTCAGATCTCAACTGTAGTGAAGAAGAAGAGCCACAGTGTGTCTGTATTGCTCCAACTTTTAGCTTCTGGTTTCAGAACGGCAACATACATGACTGTTGCTTTTCGGATCAGTACCCAATCAGACCTCATCTGCAATATGGTAGGACAGACAGAGAGACAGACAGAGAGACAGACAGAGAGACGGACAGACAGAGAGACAGACAGAGAGACGGACAGAGAGACAGACAGACAGAGAGAAAAGAAGGGTCAGTTATTGTGCAAAGTCATGGAAGGAAGTTTGTGCAGGTTCAATATTTGTGTGAACTGTAACTGAACAGTTTTTATTATTATACTTTAAATAAATAGAAAACCAACTGTACTATTCATCGACAACTACGCCTATTTTCTTTTGAAACGTCAAAGTTGGAAGCAAAATTAATTCAAGTTCAACTTATCAGACTATGCCAAAGAATTTCAGATGAATAGAGCAGCAATATATTCAGAACGTGCACCATCCCATAGCACTTAGAAAGTAAACTGAATTAAAACTTGTTATAACCTTTTAGAAATAGTGCGCAATCCTCTGTCACAGTTTACTGGGACGAAGTGAACCGAGCTCCTCCTGCTGCAAAGCATGTAAAGAACAAGAGCAATTTAAAGTGACAGTAAGAAAGTTAATAACATATATATATACATTTACATAAAGATAATAAAGATTTTAAGAGGAAGACTGAGCAAATGAGAAGCACCTAAGTTTGTTTTGTGGAGCTGAGTTCAGGTGAAGCATCTAACTGCTGCCAGAGTCCGGATGTTCAATGGTCTGGCCACATCCGGTGACCGTTTCTAAGACAGACGTCTCATCTGTGGTCTGCAGGCGCTGACGGGACCCGCTAGAAACCACGTGGCCTCGTCTCATGTCACAGCTCGTCCTTGTTGGGCCTCAGCTGCATCAGAGCTCCACTTCTCCCCAGGTTCACCAGAGGATACACCACCACACAAAATGCTTTTCCTCCCAGCTGCTGCTCTGTGCTGTCTGTGTTCAGGTGAGTGTTTCCAACAAACTCCACCTTTAACAAACGCTGTCTCACTAACCTTCATCTATCTGTCTGTGTCTCTACAGCCCTGGTTGCCATGGCAGCAGAGCTGACCCAGGACCAGCCGACGATGACCAGGAAAACTGGTGAAACCATTTCCTTGGGGTGCACGGGTGTTGACCAATGCGACAACAACTTTGTGTACTGGTACCAGAAAGTGGACAATAAAACATTCACAGCGGTCGCGCGTTTTGATCGCACATGGGAAAAGAAAAGTTCTCGGTTCCCTCATCCTCAAAAGGAATCTTTTGACGTTACAAGAAAGACAAACGGTGGAAACCTGATCATAAAAAACATCATCTCTGCTCACTCAGCCGCCTACTACTGTGCCTGCTGGAAAGGTTCCCACAGCACGAAATGATCCGAGCAGCCTGCACAAAAACCAGCAGGCGAACAGATGTTGGTGACGGGGAGGCAGCAGTAAACCACACACACTACTCACTCAGTAGAATAGTCTGATTTGACGGGTTTGTATCAGAGAGAGACGTAGCTAGGACACCAGGCTGACACAAAGCGTGTGTTTGGTGAATAGCAGTAAAAAGGGCTAAGCTAATGTCTCTGTGGTTGAAAGTCACACTGTTAGGGACAGAACAGAAAAACAGAAGACAAAGGTGTAAAATGTAAAAAAGGGTTATATACTCTTAGGACTAGTCCAGAACAGAAACAAGGGGGAAACTTGACCAACAGGTTAACAATTAACAATCAACACAATCAGTTAGCTAAATTCTCAATTGTCACATCTCTCCTAAATACATCACTGATCTCTTCCTGTAGTTCTTAAAGTACTGCGACAGCAAAGAGCCTTTTTTCTTTTTTTGCCATTTGATGCGTCATCACCTTCTACAGAATTTAAGTTTAAGAAGACAGTAAGTCCAGTAGGTCTAAATCTAGTTTTCATTCTCGTCTTGTGGATGTTCCAGCGTCACTGTTTACAGATTCTTCTGCTGAGAGTGATTTGTTTTCTCCTCCTCCTCCTGATTCCTGACTTTACGTTTAGTTTGGAGGCCACTCTTAGTATGTTTGTGAGAAGGCGCCTGAATCCAGCACATTCGTTTATTTTTGTCACTGTGCCCCACCCCTCCAGAACATTTCAATAAAAACATTTGCATATTAATATAGCCCAGACAAATAAAATGCATCATCTATGCAGTTATGAAAATTTAGAGTTTGACAATTCATTTTCCCCCCTGAATCATATGAATTTATTTTAGTAAATGTGTTTTATATACAGTCAAACATGTTTAGAGGAGACGTATGACTGAGCTCTGGTTCTGACAACAAACCACACGTGAAGCTTCACTCTGCTGATTGTTCCCATGTTAGTTTAGGCTGGGACAGGGTCCAGCTCTTTTGTCTCGTGAAGCTCTCAGCTCCACATACTGTACAAGAACCAGCCATAACATCATGTCCAACTCCTTATTATTGTGCATGTCCCTCTTTGGCACTCCATCAGGACTCTGACGCTGTGCTGTTGTATCTGGCACCAGGACGTCTCCATGGATCAGTCTTGTCTGGGTCATTCCTGAACCTCTGAAACAAGCCATCAGGGAATAACGCTTCCATGAGAATTTGGACACGTTTGTTAAAGTACCACATGAGTGGAAGGACCCAGTGTCTCGTCATCACCACCACACTGCCTCCACCGGCTTGTCCTCCTCCCATAATGCTGTGCATTGTGCATGATGTAAAAGACATCATGATCCATCTCCTTCCTTCCACTGTGACTCATTGGTTCATGATGCTGAGATGAAACACATTTAAACAGCTTTATTTAAAGAAAGAACAGTGTCAAAAACGCTTGTTGAATCTGAGGCAGCCTCTGGTACCAGGTGTAGAATCCCCTCTCGTTCAGCTCTAACATCCTCCTGATGATCCTCTTCCTATCCCTCCTTTATTTCTGGGTTTGTTAATTATGTTCATTGCTCAAAGGTTAAAATGTCTATAACACAGTTACTACTGATAATAACTGCTCTGTATAATCAAACATCCTTCACTTTCCTCCCAGGGTGCGTGGACCTGTTTGATACGTATCTACTGTTACCAAGTGATGTTTCCTTCCTTCTCGTGTCCGGACCGTCTGATGACTGAATGTGTGATGTACGGGGTCAAGCTCTCCTTTCATTTAATTTGTTAATAATTGTGGAGTTTGTGGAGAAGAGAAAACATAAATAAGGAGAGTGTTGGAGCTGAACGAGGTTGCCTCAGATTGGGCATGAGTTCTTCTAACGAGGCTTTTTTGAATGCAGGAGAAGACGTGTCAGCGGGGAATCACTTCTTTTCATCGACGCGTCAGTACACAACAGCTTCCATCAGAGGTCAGAGGTCAGAGGTCAGCATGGACACCATGACCAGTCTGAGACTCCTTCCTATCAATACCGGCATCAACTACTTCAGGGGTTTGTTGGCTGGGACTACAAGAGCCAGCCTTCCCTGGGGGGCCGTCCCACAGACCAATAGAGGCTCACACCCCCAGACTCATAAACAGTTTCCATCCAAAAGCAATAAATGAGCTAAATGACTCTGGACTGTACAATCTGATCAATACCTGACAACACTGCTGCATCAAAACTCTACCTGAGTTCATCGGTTTATTAGTGTTGAGCTGCTGCTGTGTGTTGTTGTAGTGTTTTTCCTTAAAGGTAGCGTCCTCCTTGTCTCTAGCCTCACTGCTAAGTCTCAACAACTTATCGTGTGTATATGGGTGTGAGTGTGTGTGTGTCTGTTTTGTTTTTATTTGAGAAGCGCTTTTGTGTTGCATTTTCTTTTTTGCACGAAAAGTGCGACATAAAAAAAGTGTGATTTGGTTTTGATTTGATTTGATTTATTGTTTATAATGGAAGATAAGACCGGATGACTTTAATTCTCGATGTACTCCCTGTTCTCACACACACACACACACACATACATACACACACACACACACACACACACACACACACACACACACCTATGTTCCTATCTTTGTGAGGACCTTTTCTTGACATGGTGCACTCCCTGGCCCCCATCCCAACCATCTCCACTAACCCTGTGATTTCTGTCCTGAAACCAGGTCCGTGCATGTGACACTAAACTCAGGAACCAGGAACTTACACCTGATCAAAACTTCACAGTCACAACAACGACGCGTCTCTGTCCTCTGGTTTTTATTAAGCCCTGCGGGACACTAACGTGGGGAGGGAGACATGTTGTCTTGCCACCGAAGACTTCAGACAAAAATCCCGAAAATGCAGAAAACAACGAGGTAAAGTTCACGCGTGGTTTATTAAAGATCTCATTGTAGTCAGACCCTCCTGGAAATGAAACGTGATCCTGCTTCCTCAGCAGGAACCTCAGCAGAGCAGCTCACAGGTTTTTGTATCGGTCTGTTTCACCGTGAGAGGATCCAACGACACCAACAGCTACCTGATCTTTGGCTCTGGAACCACGCTCTATGTTTCAGGTACGAATCCGAGTCCTTCTGGTTTCATTCGTCTGAATTTACCGTAAAAGTTCTCGGGTCCGTCTGCGTTCAAGTGTCAGTTTTGTAAAAAAACAAAACAAAACAACAACAACAACAACAAAACACATTAAATATAAAATTTACTTTTTAAAGAAAAGTAGACACATCGTATGATTAAGATGAGAGTGAAACCTGTTTTGTTCGCGTCAGCAGTTTAATAAATCTTTAAACCGGGTTTCTTCTCTTCTCTTCTCTTCTCTTCTCTTCTCTTCTCTTCTCTTCTCTTCTCTTCTCTTCTCTTCTCTTCTCTTCTCTTCTCTTCTCTTATATTATATTATATTATATTATATTATATTATATTATATTATATTATATTATATTATATTATATTATATTATATTTAACATGTAGTCGTTCTTTCGTCGATATAAAGTCTCCTGTTAATTAATTTTAATTTATGACACGGACCCGATGACGTTTCAGATTCAGACTGAAATTCTTTCTAATTAAATGTAATATTTAATTAAATGAATGAATTACATTTTTGTGGTGGTTGTGGCATCGTGCTCTTCTTAGTCATTAGATATTCGAGGTTAAATGCGATTTCAGGGTTTTATGATCGTAAAACACGTGTCTCCGTGTTGTACTGTAGCTGTGTAGCTGTGACGTATATTTACATCTGAATATGTACAATTCGGATTAATGTCATAATTTGGTGAATGTATTGAATATTAAGAAATATATATTAGGTAGGTCTGGATTGTCCGTTTATATAGATGATGTAGGCTATAAATCTGATTAACTATAAACTCATTTTCAATAATACCGTTGTAATTATAATTCTAAGTAAAATCAATGTGTCTGTATAGATACTTATAAAAGTTATAAAAATATAACACGCGTGATTTTATTTACATGATAACGTCTTTTTTTCTATATCGGAAAATGTCATCCGCTCATTTAAACCTGTTCCTTCGACATTTGTGTTTTCATTTATTTTATTAATCGGTTTTTGTTCTGTTTCAGCACAACCGATTTTAAATTATATTTAATGATGAAACTCATAAATATAATAATTTCAACTTGTTTAAAGTATAAAATGACAGAGAAGCTGCAGCCGGAGTCAAGACGAGACAAGAGGAGGCAAATAACCTCAAATAATAATAATAATAATAATAATAATAATAATAATAATAATAATAATAATAATAATAATAATAATAATAACAACAATAACAACAATAATAATAATAAATAAAAAGACGTTTTCTGGGTTAAACTAAACTAAAAGAAGAAATAGCCCCTGAGATCAATGCTTCTGTTACGACTCAGTTTGAACTGAACAGTTCACTTTAACGTCACTAAAAATAAATAAATAAATAAATAAATAAATAGAACACAGAGTGTACCAGTGTGAAGAACAAAGAAGATATAGGCAATAAGAATAAGTTATTCATCATTGTTGCCTTTTCTAGGCTCCACATAGCTTAGTCTACCAGGGGCTTCAAACATGCGGCCTGGGGGCCAAAATCAGCGCACCCACCAGAGGGTCAGATTCCAGGCATTAGCTGCACTTTTTCTATTAAATCCAACTATTATTCCAAACTGTTCCACTAGCACAACTGTTTCAGTCGGAGTCGTGGACATCGAGGAACCAGAACTCAGCTGTAGTCAACACTATGAGCTGAAAATGCACTTATTTTCCTTAAGCTTCTCAGGTTGTTCTTAAAATGTTTGTTTGTAAAAGGACAGTTCATTAAATGGGAACGTTTTTAAATAAGTCGTATTTAGGTTATCATCTCATACAGTACTCGATACATCTCTTTGCTTCACATTGAATGTCACCGGAAGTGGTTTTAATTCTTTTAATTGTTACTTTCATTGTCTTTGACATATATTTAAACTCCTTTTCTTTCACATATCATACATTTTGGAATATGAACATTTTGTGCCATGTGATGGTGAATGTGTGTGTGTGTGTGTGTGTGTGTGTGTGTGTGTGTGTGTGTGTGTGTGTGTGTGTGTGCTGTCAAACTTCAGATGAGCAGGTAGTGAAGCCCGTGGTGAGCGTGTACCCAGCAGCATCCAGAGCCCACCTGGAGGGGAAGAGCTCTCTGCTGTGTCTGGCCTCACACATGTTTCCTCCTGAGGTCAAGTTCTCCTGGAAAAGACAGAAGGAGGGCGGCTCTCTGGAGGAGCTGACCCCTGCTGAGGGAGAGCAGCTGGAGCTCAGAGAGTCGGGAATCAGAGCCTCCATCCGGCTGCTGCAAGGGGACGATGTGCACGAGTACAGATACCAGTGCTCCGTCGAGCACGAGGGAGACACAGTGGAGGCCAAAGTGCTACAAGGTAATGAAGGCTTGGTGACTGTGGGATTCAGGCAGCAAAGAATCTTAAGGTCGCTGACACTCTTTTATTCATTTTTCTTTCACAGAAGTGCCTGTGCCTCCTCCTCCACCTCCACTTCCTGCTCCACCGGCCGCTGCCCCACACTGGTACAAAGAGAGGCTCTTCTGCTTCACACTACACACTGCTGATAGTGAAGAGTCTGGTGTACTGCTGTGGACTCTCTCTGCTGATGAGCCTCAGGAACAAGGGACCGTCCACCAGCTCCACACATGCTGACTGACTGTTTTCTGCAGCAGCTTCTCCCTCACACCGGTCAAACAGCCACACATCAACAAATCAGTTCCTCACAGCACATGAACAGAAGCCTAACAGCCTTGATAGCCTAATCTATCATCTGTCCATTCAGCATTAGAGGGAGCAGGTCACTGGTTTTTAGAATTTACTGATGTCTTTAATTCAGCTTCACAAGGCGGATGAGTAAAACTCTGTATCTGAGACTCTGAATGTTAACAGATGAATGAATGAGCTGAAAATAACAAATTATCATTACGCAGAAACAACACGCTGATGTATCAAACTATATATGATGTAATTAAAGAATCTTTGTCTTTTTTAACATATGACATATTTTTTATACAATAAAACAAAACGTTGAACGTCTCTTGACGTGTTTTTTGCTTTAAAAGCCGTTTCAGCAAAAAGGGCTTTTTTTTTTTAGCTGCAATACTTTTATCATCTCTTCCTGTTTTTTGTGCAATGCTCAGTTTTTATTCAATGAAATAAAATAACAAGACTATTTGAGATTTCTCTCTCTGTTTTTGTCAAAGTAAATCTATCTCAGTGTTTTCTTATGATCTGAGTATCGGGGTCTTTTCATCTGCAGAGAAACTTGTAAAAAGTTGCAAAACAAGAAATAATATGAATAAAATAGATGGCTACTCAATATTTAATGAAAAGAAATAAGAAACAACTTGAGCCACTTTATTTCTGATGACAAGTTCAACAGAAGCTTAGAATTAATTCCAGAATTCACTTCTTTATATATATATATAACTTTAAAATGTTCTTTTTTTCCTGCTTTAGGTGAAATCTTGATGTTTCAAACATGAATTAATGATAATTTAGATATAATCATTTACAATAACCACTCCTTTAAATGTAGAAATCATTATTCCACAGAAGATTGTTCATGTTTTCAGTTCATTCATATTTTTTATGTTGACCAGATAAATGTAAAGTCCTAATCAGACCTTGGTATCTGTTACACTGTGACATAATGAAGTTATTCAGTCGACTTTATTTCCTGAGATTAGATTCACAGTTTGTTTCACAGCTGACTGAGAGGAGCTAGGTCAGATGGTTTGATGATTTCTGGGTGAAACTGCTTTAACTCCACAGCTCTGGAGGAACATTTATTAATGAAATGTAATAAAAAGTAAAAGTAGGTCAGAATCATTGTTGTCGGACGACTCGGTGGAAATAAGAGGCTACGTGGTAGGAGGAGAGGAGCTCACACATGTGTTCAGCAGCCGATATGAATCGGTCCTCAGTGGTTATTAGGACAGAAAACAAACTGCTGACAGCCAATCAGACTTCCTTCCTGCAGCAGACGGGCTGTGTGGGTTTGTGCTCTGCAGCCTCCACACCGTTAGCTGTGGCTTTTCACTTTAATGACACAATGACAGTTTCACCACCAGCTCTGGTTAAAGAATCTTTAAAGGAAGCACCTGTGTTCTTCATCTGAGAGAGAAACACATTTACATTTATTATTATAAATACATGTGTTTTTGCCGTTAAATAGAACTAATTATTTTATTGTGTTGTGTTTAAAATCTTCCATCCTTTTATAAATGTCTCCTCTCTGATAAATAGAACTTTAAAGAAGTTTAAAGTTTTTACCTGTAAAGTGTTTAAATTGATCCTGTGAGAGGATTTTCAGCTTCTATTCGAAACAATAATGCTTCCTGTTGTTGTGTTGTCATTAATCAGAACAGAACACAAGCCTCAGTGAGACAGAGACACAAACCCATGAGACAAACAAGTCATGCTGTTGTTGTGAAGCAGGCGTCCATGTTGGTTCACCTCCAGTCTCATTAGTTCACTGAGTTCTAGTTGGAAGAAAAAGTCTGAACGTCCCAATCACTTTAAATGTATCATGAGTTGACCTCATTAACCACTGAGACACATTTCTCATGGAAATTCTCTTCAAGCTTCATTTTCTCTCAGTGCATCAGTCTGTGCTTCATTCACAGGGTTCATAGACGTCACATCCAGGAACTGGAAGCAGCTTGTTACTTTATTCACTGACGTCCAAACTCTAAAGTTCAAGTGTTTGACTTGTTTTGTTAAGACACATAAAAATCAGTTGATGAAAACCAGACTCTGGGATTGTGTCGGTTTCTCGTGTTTATTGAGTGTGTTCCAGTGAAACTAAAGAGCAGCCTGGTGGAGTCTGCATTTATTAGAAAGAAGAAACACAAGAGCAGAAGAAACAGCTGGAAACTGATGATGATTCAGCTTCATTTTCATTATTATACAAGTTAAAAGTGGAAATAAACTAGACGACTAGAGAATGAACATGTCATAAGAGCAGATTTCTATGTGAATATATGTGTTTCTATTTACAGGACGACAATCAACACGTGAATGAACAGATACAGATTACAAAGAAGAACATTTCAACAACATTTCTGAAGACTGATCAAAGTGATGAATGAGATGAAGTGATGAGATGTGATGGAGAGAAAAGAGGAGCAGAAAACAGTCAGTCAGCATGTGTGGAGCTGGTGGACGGTCCCTTGTTTCTGAGGCTCGTCAGCAGAGAGAGTCCACAGCAGTACACCAGACTCTTCACTATCAGCACTGTGTACTGCAGACAGAGCAGCTTCACTTTGTACTGAGAGACATGAGGAACCTCTGAAACAGAAAAGGAGTCAACTGTTTAGAGCTGCAGTGAGAGATTATCTGTATCACTGCTGGACACAGTCACAAAGTTTTCATTACCTTGATTGGAATCGACTGTGCCTCCCTCATGCTCGACGGAGCAGGTGTATTTATATGTGCAGAGATCATCTCTATCCACCAGCTTGATGGAGGCTCTGCGTCCCGACTCTCTGAGCTCCAGCTGCTCTCCCTCAGCAGGGGTCAGATCCTCCAGAGAGCCGCCCTCCTTCTGTCTTTTCCAGGAGAACTTGACCACAGGAGGAAACATGAATGAGGCCAGACACAGCAGGGAGCTCTTCCTCTCCTGGTTGGGTCTGGATGCTGCTGGGTACACGCTCACCACGGGCTTCACTACCTGCTCATCTGAAGTTTGACAGCACACACACATTCACACAGTCAACAGCAGCTCCACAATATTCACTAGTTTTTATCACCTGCTTGTAAATTGAATCATCTTCTTTTCATTTGTCTTTTCTTTGTCTTTTAACTGTGTCATTTTCTAACTGTGTTTTGTATTTGCTGCTGTCTATTTTCACCAGGACTCCCTTAAAAAAGAGCTTCTCAGTCTCAGTGGGATCATTCTGGTTAAAGGAATAAATTATTTACATAATTTCCAAATCCCTGAATTGTGTTTTTCAGTTGTTCATTTGTCATTTCAGTGATTACAATATGTATTGAATATGACACATTTAAGAGCACAGACTTTAATCACTAATAAAACACATCAACATGTTAGTTTGTGTCAGTCATGTTCAAATGTTTAAATACTTTATGCTGATGATGGTGATAAAACTTCATTTAATTTAACATCACATTCACTTTGTGTTTTTTCTTTTTCTATTAACACATCATTAATTAAAGACACATTTACATCATATAAAATAAGTGACAGCGATTAGATCTGACAAGGTTCTAACTTTCAGAAATGATCCAATACAATCGATAGACACTTGAAAAGAATGTGAAATAGTTGAACATCAAATATCATCTTGTTTTCAACAGAATTACTGAGACGATCAAATCCTAAATGTTTGTAACGTCACTAATATTTACAGAAAGAAAGAATGACTTTAGTTGTTCAGTCACATTTCAACATGTTTTCAGAAATGATTGAGCTTTTCTTATGGAACAATGGCTGCAGGATGAATTCTCTACTAATGAGGAAAAAACTAACATGTAAAGCCTGAAGCAGCACAAACTGACTTTAAACACGTTTCAGCTTCTACAATAAAACAAGTGAAGGAAAAGAAATGTTTGTTCTTACCTGTTACATACAGTTTAGTTCCAGAGCCAAAGATGTGGTAGACGTTGCCGCTGTCACACAGTGAAAAAGACTAATACAAAAACCTGTGTGCTGCTGAGAGAGTCAGCTGAGGGGAAGGAGTCACATGAGGAGGAAGGATCATATTTCAGCTCCTTGATGTGTTTCTCTGATTTTCACATCAACACTAGTGTGTTGGTTTAACATCAGTGTCTCACAGCAAGAAGGTTCTAGGTTCTAATCCATTGTCTTGGTCTTTTCTGTGTGGAGTTCCCTTGTTTCTCTCCGTGGTGAGAGAGTCGCCTAAAAGTGTGTCGCCTTCAGATCTTAGTGAGACAAAGCTTCAGAGCTCCTTTGCTTTGAAGTAGTTGTAGATCAGGAAGGTTAACAAAGTGATGGCACAGTTTTCCAAACGTTTGTAGCAAAGACTCTGTGGTAATGGTGACTTCTCCACAACACAGAGGGGCTGCACTTTTTTCTGAATATTTCAGACATCTCCTTCAGTGGGTAATCAATTCACTACTCATACATGCTGGGCCTCAGATAGACTGGAGACCTGTCTGGGGTGGACCCCACCCCTTACCCAGTGAAAGTAAGACAGACTGCAGCCCCCTGCAACCCTCCAGATGAAGTGGTTTCAAAAAATGAATGAATGAATGAATGAATGAATGAATGAATGAACGTTTATTATATGAGAGAGAACAGAAATCACTCAAGATACATTTGGGGACTATTTTACTATACTTCCTGCACACTGAGCATCCAGGGTTAACTTGGTGAACAGGTTGTCTCATTTAAGACCTGGGACCTGACCAGGACAACGTCCTCTCGTATTTACCAGCAAACTCAACAGCGCCTCCACCTACTGAGGAAGCTAAGGAACTTCAGTGTCTTCATCCATGTTTATACTCTGGTTCATCAGTCTCTCATTGAATCCATACTCACCTTCAATATCTCTTCTTGGTACAGCTGGTCTGTGACCAGGAAAACCTCCCTGATCACAAAAGATCCATCTCCCCCCTCCACCACTGCTCTCAGATGCTGCCATCAGGAAAACGCTACAGGGTTCCACTGACCCAGACAAACATTCTTTAAAAAATGTTTCGTCCCACTGCAATAACCACCATGAACAAACACAAACAGACTCATGCTGCTGTTAACAGTATGTATTTCATTCTCTGTTTTATAGTGTTTTTACTTGTAAATGTAATAATATAAAAATAAAAAATAAATTAGCATTCACCTTATTTAAATCTGCTGGAAGGTGTGAAACAACACAAAGTGTTTCTATTAAGAGCACATTAACATTGTGTAGCAGGGATGAATTTTATCCCAGCAGCTGAAATATCTGCTAACAACACGAATAAATCTGATGTCAAATAAATAGTGAGAGCAGGAAAGAAGAATCTCCCTCAGCTCAGTATGTTTGGGACTCTGTCTGAGATGGAGGTGAAATATGTGAACCTGGGCTGTGGTTTACTGCTCTCTTCCTGTCACAAACACTGTTTGACATCTGTTCATCTGTTGGTTTTTGTTCAGGCTTCTCGCATCATTTCTCACTGTGGGTATCATCCTTCAGACAGGAGCAGTAGTAGGAGGCTGAATGATCGACTTTAACTTTCTTTATCTCCAACTCACAAACATCCTGTTTAATTACAGGTGAGAAATCATCTTTCTGAGGATGATTGGAATTTGAACGTATTTCACCATCACTTTTATCAATAAAAAGAATCCAAGTGAATGTTTCCGTTTCTTTCTTCTGGTACCAGTGAATCCAGTTATAATAACACTGTTCAATTCCTTCACATCTGAAGGAGACTGTTTGACCAACTCTCCTGGTCAATGTTAACTGGTCCTGGGTCAGATCTGCTGCCATGGCAACCAGGGCTGTAGAGACACAGACAGATAGATGAAGGTTAGTGAGACAGTGTTTGTTAAAGGTGGAGTTTGTTGGAAACACTCACCTGAACACAGACAGCACAGAGCAGCAGCTGGGAGGAAAAGCATTTTGTGTGGTGGTGTATCCTCTGGTGAACCTGGGGAGAAGTGGAGCTCTGATGCAGCTGAGGCCCAACAAGGACGAGCTGTGACATGAGACGAGGCCACGTGGTTTCTAGCAGGTCCTCAAAGCTCCCATCAGCCCCTGCAGCCCACAGATGAGATGGCTGCTGATGATTGACAGCTCAGATCAAGCTGCTGTGTCCTTTCATGGTCTTGATTTGAATCTGACAGCAGATGAAAAACATCTGGGTCACATGATGCAGAAAGACTAAAAAACATTCATGTTCCCACAAACACATTCAGGTTGGTGGTGACTTTAGTAACACAGACTGTTCTCTGTTGTTGAAGAGATGAGATGAAAATACAAAACCACAAATCCACACAGCTCCTCAACTCTGACTGAACTCTTCAATGTGTTTCACTTCATTCAGTAATGGAAGTGAATTTCTAGTGAATTGAATTCTTTTCCCACTCTGTCTCTCTGTCTATTTCAGCTCAGATGAAAGTTAATTCTCTTTAAAAGCCTTTAAATCATGACATGAACTAATCACTGAAAACTCTGCAAATATAATAATATTATAATCCATGTATTTGTATGATTTTATTTTGTATATTTGACATTTAAAGAGATGAAACCATTAAAAATCCTTCTCAGATCAGGTTTATTGTCTAATATTACTCTACAGCTTTAATATCTCTCAGAACATACAGGAGGAATTTGACAAGTTAAAGAAAAATATCAAATATTTTGACATGTTTGACAATTAGAGACCTGATCAGCTCTGATCATTTTGAAATGAATAAGCAAAGAGAAGCAGCGGCATCCTGTGGAGAGTCACTGAAAGTACAAAGGCATCCAGACGCACAGAGCTGCTGCCTCAGCTCCAGACTCTACGCTCTCTACACTGTCTCTGACTGTGTCTCCACGAGCAAAAACAATGTCACCGTCAAATACACAGAAGACACAACCATCCTGGGATGAGACTTCATACAGAGAACAAATAAATAACATCACCACCTATGGAGAGGACAACAATCTTGTTCTCAACATAGTAAAAACAAAAGAACTCATTCTGGACTTCCAGAGGAAAGCCCCCCTCTGTATCCTCTCAACATCCAGGGGACTGAAGTGGATCAGACAGACAGTCACAAGTTCCTGGTCTTCAGGTGTCAGAAGACCTGAGCTGGGCCACAAACACCAGAGCAACAGTGATGAAGGCCAGACTCAAATGTCAGCCCCTCACCCAGACCTACAGAGGACTCGTTTATAAAGTATTTGCATTGGCTCCCCATGCGCTTCAGCAGGATCATTTTAAGTTTCTTTTAATAGTTTTTAAATGTCTTAATGGTCTTAATGGACCTTCTTATTTGTCTGACCTACTTTTACCGTATCGACCCTCATGAACCCTGAAGTCCTCTGGTACCGGCCTTTTAACCAACCACAAGTTCTATCTAAGACACACAGGGAGGCAGCATTCAGTTATTATGGCCCCGACTGTGGAACAGCTGGAGAAGCTCAGGGCCTCAGAGACTGTTGATACTTTAAAAAAGAGGCTCAAGACTCTAGAATCTTTTTAATTCTTCTTTTAAATTATCTGATTTGATGATTTTATTTCATCCTGATTCTGTTTTATCACAGTTGATTTTTATTCATGTCACTGGTGTTTTACAGGACTTTTTTTTATATTTATAACCTATTCTTACTGGTTAAGGGACTTTTATTTTTATCAGTTTATTTTAGTTTATTACCACATCTTACTGTTTTAGTCTTTTAGTTCTAGGAGCCTGTTCCTGTCAGCCTGTGGGGCTGCCGTCTGTTGGGTCCCCTCATCCTGGTTCCTGTTATCTTGGGGTGATCTTTACGGCAGAGACCCTATGGTCTGTCATGGTTTATGTCTGACTTTTATTTTGTGAATCATGTTTTGTGTTTCCTGTTTTATTTTGTTAAGTTCTGGATTTCCTGTCTTGTGCTTCCTTGTGTGTCCCTTGATTGTTCATTGGGTTCACCTGCTGTCATTGCCCTGATCAGTTTCACCTGTGTCTTGTCAGCCCTTAGCCCTCTTGTGTACATGTAGCCCTGCCTTTCCCTTTGCTCCTTGTCGCGTCATTTTACATCTTGATTTTGATCTTGTTTCTTTTTTTTTTTTGGAAAAAGAACTATATTAATAAAGTTTGATTTGGGGCATCAGGGCTGAAAGGATTTAATTTCATTTTTATTTTATTTTATTTCATTTATTTTAAAATGCTGATGAGGAGAACCTTGCTCTGGACTTCAAATGTCCCTGTACTAAAGTCTGTTCTATTCTATCAGACAGTCTCCAGATGAACTTGCCCAAGAGTTTCCAGCAGTTCCAGCAACTTGTGCTGTTATTCGATCTACGTGTAAACTGGAACAAGGAGAATTGGATTTGAGTGACTGCTTTTTTCTGATCCTGGTGTTGGTCACTTGTGTTCCTCAGTGGATGAGGAAGAGGATGTCACTAGATCAAAGATGGTTTCTCAGTTTCATCAGCTGTCTTTATCTTGTGACAGTTGATTGGTGAATAAAGGTGATGCTAGCTTATCTCCTTTACTTGAAGCTGCAGTACTGGGTGATGGTCTCAGTCTTTGACAGTGGGTTAATTTGTGAGGGGCCTCTTGCTTGTATCTATATGATGAATTCACAGGAGCTGTCCAGTGCTGAAGTTACCTCTCCTTGTGTGAGTCTGTCAGTAGAGAGGGTTCAGAGGAGCTGTCCAGTGCTGAAGTGAGGAACTGGTTTGTCAGTGGCCTTGACCCAAGGAAATCTGACAAACTCTGAAGTTTTGAACAATCTCTCAGGATGCTTGGGTGATCTTTCTTATTTACAGTGTACTGATCTGATAGAGTTCATTGAGACTTGTAAATCTGCAGAGACCTGGTAGTGTTTTCTGTGTGTTTCGTAGTCACTGTTCCTGATGTCGGATTGTGACATGATGCGATTTTTAATCCTGATCAATCAAAACTTCAGCAGCATTTTAATGTTGGAGCCATTTCCAACTGCTTTCTATACAGACTGATACTTTATTGCACTAGTTACCGGTTGAAGAATCGGGTCCATCTGGAGTGTCAGCAGATGAACATGATGATTCATGGAAGACAAGAGAAGAAAAGAATCAAGCTGTGTTACAGATGTATTTCTACTCCACATTCCAGCTCAGGCCTGGCCCGTGGCATAGGCAGTATGGGCAAATACTAAAGACACCATCCATCCAGGGGGCGCCGATGGGGAGAAGAATAAAAAAAGTGCAACTGATATTTATGTTGTTATTTTTATACTAAAACTAATTAACCCACATTAATGGTACTGCATTGCAAAGCCTATTAAATAATAACAATGCCCTTGTACATCCATGTTAAAGTGCACATCATGTATGTTAATTCTTCATAACTCAGCATTTCCACTAGTATATTTTACTGCAGTTTACTGCTTCTTTGTATTCTGCTAATTAGCATTTCACTGTAATGATAATAAGATTGAATCTAATCTAATTAGCATATCACAAAATAATTGCCTTGTATATTATACATGTACAGCATAGTGAAGTAATTCCTAGAATTAACTTTTACTATTAAACTCTAACACCCAA
The DNA here is from genome assembly GCF_022458985.1 of Mugil cephalus. Taxonomy (NCBI): domain Eukaryota; kingdom Metazoa; phylum Chordata; class Actinopteri; order Mugiliformes; family Mugilidae; genus Mugil; species Mugil cephalus. The sequence continues at coordinate 3,596,621 of NC_061776.1, forward strand.
CGATGTCACTGACTCCCGTTCTCTCTTCAGATACGCTGTTAAACCCTGCTCCTGCAAATCCTGGGCCATCTACAGTCACCGCCACTTCATCAGCATCAAGCGATCCTCCTGTCGCCTCCACCTCAGAAGAACCCAGTGATGCAGCATCAGGAATAAAGGCTGCACGAATAGACCCTGACTGGCCATCTCCTCTTACCGATGAGGTACGAACAGGATTGTTTCACAGAGGTCCATTTCAAACTGAAAACACCTTAACATTCACTAAACAAAAGGACGGACGAAGGTGTCAACATGACTATTTTAACAGACACTTGGTCAATGGAGGAAAAAATCAGAAGCTGGCTGATGTACTTAAAAAAGGATGATAGCTTGCACTGCTTCTCCTAATTCATGATCTTATTGTTAATGGTTTTCATTGTTTCTCTAAAAATGAAAGAAAATGTCAGAGACACAGCTATTCAGTTTCTACCACAGGATGGCGCTGCTACTCTTTGCTTTATTTCAGAGCTGATCAGGTCTGTGTTTATCAAACATGTCAGAGCAGGAAATCTCTTCTAACTGACCAGAATCTCTCAGAGTCACTGAGCTTTGATTCTGCTTTTAGGAGCTGAAGTCAAACATTTGATCTTCTTCTTTCACTTGTCAATTCATGGATTAATATAGTTTCATGAGTTCTCAGTGATTAGTGAATACTCTAATCTTTAAGAGTCATTGAAATGATTCTGTACGAAGTGTAAATGTTTTCAGGAAAACAGTCCTTTAATAGAAGAGTATTACAGAGAACAGTCTGTGTTACTAAAGTCACCACCAACCTGAATGTGTTTGTGGGAACATGAATGTTTTTTAGTCTTTCTGCATCATGTGACCCAGATGTTTTTCATCTGCTGTCAGATTCAAATCAAGACCATGAAAGGACACAGCAGCTTGATCTGAGCTGTCAATCATCAGCAGCCGTCTCATCTGTGGGCTGCAGGGGCTGATGGGAGCTTTGAGGACCTGCTTGAAACCACGTGGCCTCGTCTCATGTCACAGCTCGTCCTTGTTGGGCCTCAGCTGCATCAGAGCTCCACTTCTCCCCAGGTTCACCAGAGGATACACCACCACACAAAATGCTTTTCCTCCCAGCTGCTGCTCTGTGCTGTCTGTGTTCAGGTGAGTGTTTCCAACAAACTCCACCTTTAACAAACACTGTCTCACTAACCTTCATCTATCTGTCTGTGTCTCTACAGCCCTGGTTGCCATGGCAGCAGATCTGACCCAGGACCAGTTAACATTGACCAGGAGAGTTGGTCAAACAGTCTCCTTCAGATGTGGAATTGACCAGTGTGATTATAACTGGATTTACTGGTTCCAGAAGAAAGAAACTGAAACATTCGCTTGGATTCTTTTTATTGATAAAAGTGATGGTGAAATACGTTCAAATTCCAATCATCCTCAGAAAGATGATTTCTTACCTTTAATTAAACAGAATGTTTGTGATTTGGAGATAAAGAAAGTTAAAGTTGATCATTCAGCCTCCTACTACTGCGCCAGTTGGAAGAGAGTTACCCACAGTGAGAAATGATGCGAGAAGCCTGAACAAAAACCCAAAGATGAACAGATGTCAAACAGTGTTTGTGACAGGAAGAGAGCCGTAAACCACAGCCCAGGTTCACATATTTCACCTCCATCTCAGACAGAGTCCCAAACATACTGAGCTGAGGGAGAGTCTTCTTTCCTGCTCTCACTATTTATTTGACATCAGATTTATTCATGTTGTTAGCAGATATTTCAACAGTTAGAAAAAAGATGAAAACAACACAGAGAAGAAGAAAGAGCAAAAATACAAAGTCAATCAAAAGAATTCAATGAAAGAGCAAAAGAACACAAAGATATTTTCAAAGACTTTGAAAAGTCAAAGTTGAATAGAATGAATGATTTCAGACAAATGTTCCAGATGAAGATGAAGCTCCTCTGCTCTGAGCTGCTGCTGGAATAAAGTCCACTCCTGCTTCACAATGTTAATGAAAACACTTCCAGCAGCACTTGTTGTTTAACACCTTCCAGCAGATTTCACCACATCATTTCACTTTCTTCCATTTTCAGAGACAAATCTTGGACTGATGTCAGGTCAGGACTTAGTTCTTGTAGCAGCAGCTCATTAGGACGCTGATGTTGTTGGACACATTTCCATCAGTTTCCTGTGGATGTTCATGGTTCTCAGAGGATGAACCCTAACATTCATGGAGACCTCCTGACCTTTCCTCTAGAAACAAACGTTCCTCTACAACAACACTTCAGCAGCATTTCAAGGTTCTTTACTTTCAGATGAATTTATTTCACAGAAGTAAATAAAATAAAATAAAATAAAATAAAATAAAATAAAATAAAATAAAATAAAATAAAATAAAATAAAATAAAGAGAAAAACATATGTGTCAAAATAACATAAATATATTTAGTCTCCAGTCTCTATCCGTAATGTTTCTATTTAAATTATAACATGTTTAGTGGTGTGATGGTCAGGACTGATGAAACACAGCAGGAAGGTTCTGGGTTTGAATCCTTCAGCCAACTGGAGCCTTTCTGTGTGTAGTTTGTGTCTGTGTGGGTTCTCTCCAGGTTCTCCAGCTTCCTCCCACCCTCCATAAATTGGTCCTAGATGTGAGTTGTTGTCTGTCTCTCTGTGTTAACCCTGAGATAGAGTGGAGACCTGTTCAGGTTTTACCCCACTTCTAACCCAATGACAGCTGGGATAGGCTCCAGCTCCAACACGACCCTCAGAGGACAAACAGTTACAGACAAATGATGAATGAGTGGATTGAGATGAGATGGATTGTGGGTAAAAACTGTCCCTGAACCTGTTGGTTCATGTGTGGATGCTCCAGAACCACCAGCCAGACGGTAGGAGTGTAAATAGTCTATATCTGGGGGGTCTGGGCTCAGAGAGGATCTGTTGTGTCTTCCTCCTGCAGCCAAACCTCCTCAGACGCCTCAGGAAGAAGAGGCTCTGTCTAGCTGCCTTGATGATGTTGCCCGTGTGGCGTGACCAGCTGAGATCCTCACTGATGTTGATGCCCAGGAACCTGAAGCAGTTGACTCTTTCTACTGCTACTCCCTCCAGGTGAATGGGGGCTTGTGTCCCTCCCTGAAGCCTCCTGTAGTCCACTATCATCTCATTGGTCTAGCTGACGTAGAGCAGGAGGTTATTGGCTGTGCACCATGATGACAGATCTCTAACCTCCTCTCTGTAGAATAACTCATCACCGTCTGTGATGAAGCCAATGATGGTGGAGTCATCAGCAAATTTAATGGTGGTTTTGAAGCTGTGCTTGGACGTACAGTCATGTGTGTAGAGGGAGAAGAGCAGAGGCTGAGGACACATCCTTGGGGGACCCCAGTGCTCAGGTTCAGTGTGGTGGAGGTGGAGTTGCAGATCTGCTCCATCTGTGGTCTGTTCATCAGGAAGGATCCATCTACACAGGGAGGAGCTGATGTATAGGTCCATGAGCTTCATGATGAGTTTGGATGGACTATGTTATTGAAGGTAGAGCTGAAGTCACACGTATGTGTTCCTCTGATGTTTGAGTTTCACAAACCTCTGTTCTAATGAAGTTTCATAGAATATAAATGAAAACCGAAGACAATGATTCAGAAATCATTTTGGACCTACATTCATCTGAATAAACTACAAAGATATTTAATGAACAGACTGATAAACTTGATTGTTTTTGTGTAAATATTCAACATTTTGAATTTGATTCCTGCAACATGTTCCATAGAAGCTGGGACAGGGTCACATTCACCACTGAAGCTCTGTGGGTCAATTCTTTCTCATTCTTGCTGAAGAACTTCAGTTTCAACAGTCTGGGCTCCATTGTCTTATTTTGCTTCTTATAATGCATCACACATTTTCATATTTAACAGCCTCCCTCCTTGTTACCAAGACACAATGTTGGAACGATGCACAATGTGTGTGGACAAATAAGCTGGGACGTCCCTGAAGAAAACGTTGGACAGCACTAACATCCCTCCATACCATGGACATCAACACCCTCTCAAACATCACAGTTTTCTCTGATTGTCAGAATAATATGAAAAATACATGGAAGATTATCAATGAACTAATTAACTAAAAACATAGCCCTGCACAAAGTGAATTCAAAGGAGCTTATGAAACAAATTCTGATCCCTTTGAAATATGAAATGACTTTAAGAACTTTTGTGTGAATATTGGTCCTTCTCTCTCAGAGAAGATACCACAGACTCCTCTGTCTGTCTCTGGGATTGCGAGTCTCTCTCACTCTTTTGTATTTGGTCCCATCCCTGAGTCTGACATTATTAATATTGTTAACAAAATGAAATTATCTGCACCAGACCACGATGATCTGAAATCCTCCAAACTTCAAATAAGTCTTCCATGTATCTCTAAACCACTACTTCATATCATAAATCTGTCACTTGAAACAGTTTAAATGGGTCCAAGTCATTCAGCTTTTAAAGCAGACGATCCCTCTTTACTTTCTAATTATAGACCAACATCTGTTTCACCATGTTTCTCCAAAGATTTAGAAAAACTAGTTTACAACCGCTTGGCTAAATATTTGAATGAAAATAATATATTTTATGATCACCAGTATGAGTTCAGAGAGAAACTTTCCTCTTTAATAGTCCTAACCCAACTCACTGATAACATCAAAGCCACAGACAATAAGGAAATCACACTGGGAGTGTTTGTTGATCTATCAAAGGCATCTGATACTGTTAATCATGACATATATTATTACAGAAGCTTTGTCTTTATGGTTTAAGTGGCACTAATCTGTTATGGCTCAAAAGTTATTTGTCATCAAGAAAGCAGCTTGTATCTTTGAACAATAACTCCTCAGACTACAGATGAATTTCTTGTGGTGTTCCTCAAGGAGTTTGGAGATGCTTTTATTTCTTATACATGTAAATGATTTATACCTGACATCATCAAAACCATTTCTCATCTTGTTTGCAGATGATTTCAGTATTTTGTAAAAATGGACAAAGATTTGTGTCAGAAATGAACAAAGAATTGTGTAAAGTTGAAACCTGGTTCAAGACAAAAACAAATTATCATTAATATTCAGAAAAGTTCATACATGATATTTACACCTAGAAATCAACCAGCTGTCCTCACTCATTAATCCCAGGAGGAGGACGGACTGATGAGCAGGAGGGACTTGACTGGACCAATATTAAGAAAACTGTCCTAACTTTATAAATAAATAGTGTATAGGACAGACTATAAATAATAGTTCATCTACCATAATCAATACAAAGAATTAACAGGCTCTCAATAGACTCCAACATACTGCTATGTTGTTTGGACGAGTACTTTAAAGAAACACCTCAATGGTATTTTCATCCTGCAAAAACTTTTCATCAAAATCAACTTAAATGATGAACAATAACATTAATTATTATGCAAAAATGACAACACTCTCCAACAGACTCTGTAGTTTCACCTCACTGTTTCATCTCTATGTATTCTGCCCATTTTCAAAGGAAACTTTCTGCAAATGTTCTTTGTTTTCGTGTATTAATCCATCCAGAAGATACTTCTGACCTGTTTTCACTCTACATTTCAGTTCAATTCCTAAATACATACACACATAGATGGTGTGTGTGTGTGTGTGTGTGTGTGTGTGTGTGTGTCTACATTTTGTCCGGTCCTCACTTTCTGACTGTTTTGAAGGTTAAAACTCAGTTTTAGGGTAAAGGTTAAATTAGATTATGGTTAGGGTTAGGGTAAGGGGCTAGGGAATGCATTATGCCCATGAGTGTCCTCATAGATGGCCATACAATAATCTGTGTGTGTGTTAGTTCATGTATTGTTTGTGCTGAATGTTTGTCATCTCGGAGAGACACCTGACAAGCTCCTGTGGGTTTCATTTGTTTCAAACTTCCTATATGTTTCTCTTCTTCATGTACTTTGTGCTTTGTTATGGTGTTGATCTGTTCACTATTCTTTTTATTTATGTGCTAATAAATTAATAAAAAAGAAAAGAGAAAACAATGTCCACCACCCTCTACATGACACCATAGTCAGACAGAGAAGCTGGTTCAGGGACAGGCTGCTGTCTCTGTCCTGCTCCATGGACACATTGAGGAGGACGTTTGTCCTTCAGGACATAAGACTCTACAGCGCCTCCCTGTGAGGAACCAACTGGACTGTGGTCATTACTGATACTATTCTATATATTTATTCACATTATTACATATTTATGTTATAACTTGAATATGTTTCATATGTGTTTCTATGTAATGATGCTACTGGACACTGAAAGTCCAACAGAAAATCTAATGACCAAAACAGATCACAGGGACACCGCAGGGATGTGTGCTCAGCCCGGCCCTCTTCACCCTCTTCACACATGACTGCACTGCGGTTCACCCCACAAACATGGCTGTGAAGTTTGCAGATGACACCACCGTAGTGGGTCTCATATCGGACAACGACGAGACTCACTACAGAGAGGAGATCCAGCACCTGACAGGATGGTGTTCAGACAACAACCTTGCCCTGAACACCAGCAAGACCAAGGAGGTCATCGTGGACTTCAGGAGATCCAGGAGGAAGGAACACACCCCTCTCCTCATTCATGGGGAGGAGGTGGAGCGGGTGGACAACATCAAGTTCCTTGGCATCCACATCACATCTGATCTCACTTGGTACACGCATACATCTCACCTGGTGAAGAAGGCCCAACAAAGGCTCTTCTTCCTCAGGAAGCTGAAAAGGACTGGACTCTCCTCTCAGCTTCTGACAAACTTCTACAGAGCCACAATAGAGAGCATCCTCTGTCTGAGTGCAACAGTGTGGTATAGGAGCTGCACTGTACAGGACAGGAAGGACTTGGCCCGGGTGGTGAAAACCGCACAGGGGATTGTTGGGAGTCCTCTCCCACACCTGGACTCAATATATGACAGCCGGGTCCAAAGGAGGGCTGGCCGTATAGCTGCAGACCCCGCCCACCCAGGCCACGAACTGTTTGTGCCTCTTCCCTCCAGGAACAGGTTTAGGAATATAAAGACCAACACAAACAGACTGAGACACAGCTTATTCCCCAGAGCTGTGAAATCCATCACCCCATCTCCTCACATACCCCCCCATCCAGAGACTGAGCATTAAACCCCTGCAGATGCCAGATAGACTCTGATACTGCACTGCACCTTGTCTAAACATGCTGCTATACATGCAATATTCATACTGGTCACTTTAAATATCCTTGATTGCACTACTACCTCTCATCTCATCTTATTTTATTCTTAAATTCTATTTTTTATTTTAACTTGTTATTCTATTTTATATTTCCTATTCTATATTTATATTATTTATATATCTCAGGTCTGTACATTTATACCAAGAGCTGCTGAACAGAATTTCGTTGTGCCTTGCATAATGACAATAAAGATTCTTGATTCCTGATTCTTGATTCTTGAGATGTTGACCTGCTGGTGGCGCTAGATAAAAAGTCCAAATCAACAGTCAGTTAATGAAGTTGATCCTCTGGGACCAAGAATGTGTAGAAATGTTGATGTGAGTCCATCATCCATCCTTTAGTCCAGATCCAGTCCATGACTAAGACTAAAGTAGTGGACTGACCAACCACTGACATTAACATCAGAGCCATGCTGCTAGTGAGGCTAAAAGAAAGGAGAAGAAGAGACAGTCATGTAGATGTGAACATCAGAGAAACACATCAAGGAGCTGAAATATGATCCTTCCTCCTCATGTGACTCCTTCCCCTCAGCTGACTCTCTCAGCAGCACACAGGTTTTTGTATTAGTCTTTTTCACTGTGTGACAGCAGCGACTACTGGTACCTCAACTTTGTCTCTGGAACTAAACTGTATGTAACAGGTAAGAAGAAACATTTCTTTTCCTTCACTTGTTTTATTGTAGAAGCTGAAATGTGTTTAAAGTCAGTTTGTGCTGCTTCAGGCTTTACATGTTAGTTTTTTCCTCATTAGTAGAGAATTCATCCTGCAGCCATTGTTCCATAAGAAAAGCTCAATCACTTCTGAAAACATGTTGAAATGTGACTGAACAACTAAAGTCATTCTTTCTTTCTGTAAATTTTAGTGACTTTGCAAACATTTAGGATTTGATCGTCTCAGTAATTCTGTTGAAAACAAGATGATATTTCATGTTCAACTATTTCACATTCTTTTCAAGTGTCTATCGATTGTATTGGATCGTTTCTGAAAGTTAGAACCTTGTCAGATCTAATCGCTGTCACTTATTTTATATGATGGTAAATGTGTCTTTAATTGATGATGTGTTAATAGAAAAAGAAAAAAACACAAAGTGAATGTGTTGTTAAATTAAATGAAGTTTTATCACCATCATCAGCATAAAGTATTTAAACATTTGAACATGACTGACACAAACTAACATGTTGATGTGTTTTATTAGTGATTAAAGTCTGTGCTCTTAAATGTGTCATATTCAATACATATTGTAATCACTGAAATGACAAATGAACAACTGAAAAACACAATTCAGGGATTTGGAAATGATGTAAATAATTTATTTCTTTAACCAGAATGATCCCACTGAGACTGAGAAGCTCTTTTTAAAGGGAGTCCTGGTGAAAATAGACAGCAGCAAATACAAAACACAGTTAGAAAATGACACAGTTAAAAGACAAAGAAAAGACAAATGAAAAGAAGATGATTCAATTTACAAGCAGGTGATAAAAACTAGTGAATATTGTGGAGCTGCTGTTGACTGTGTGAATGTGTGTGTGCTGTCAAACTTCAGATGAGCAGGTAGTGAAGCCCGTGGTGAGCGTGTACCCAGCAGCATCCAGAGCCCACCTGGAGGGGAAGAGCTCTCTGCTGTGTCTGGCCTCACACATGTTTCCTCCTGAGGTCAAGTTCTCCTGGAAAAGACAGAAGGAGGGCGGCTCTCTGGAGGAGCTGACCCCTGCTGAGGGAGAGCAGCTGGAGCTCAGAGAGTCGGGACGCAGAGCCTCCATCAAGCTGGTGGATAGAGATGATCTCTACACATATAAATACACCTGCTCCGTCGAGCACGAGGGAGGCACAGTCGATTCCAATCAAGGTAATGAAAACTTTGTGACTGTGTCCAGCAGTGATACAGATAATCTCTCACTGCAGCTCTAAACAGTTGACTCCTTTTCTGTTTCAGAGGTTCCTCATGTCTCTCAGTACAAAGTGAAGCTGCTCTGTCTGCAGTACACAGTGCTGATAGTGAAGAGTCTGGTGTACTGCTGTGGACTCTCTCTGCTGATGAGCCTCAGAAATAAGGGACCGTCCACCAGCTCCACACATGCTGACTGACTGTTTTCTGCTCCTCTTTTCTCTCCATCACATCTCATCACTTCATCTCATTCATCACTTTGATCAGTCTTCAGAAATGTTGTTGAAATGTTCTTCTTTGTAATCTGTATCTGTTCATTCACGTGTTGATTGTCGTCCTGTAAATAGAAACACATATATTCACATAGAAATCTGCTCTTAGAACGTGTTCATTCTCTCGTCGTCTAGTTTATTTCCACTTTTAACTGGGACTTGTATAATAATGAAAATGAAGCTGAATCATCATCAGTTTCCAGCTGTTTCTTCTGCTCTTGTGTTTCTTTCTAATAAATGCAGACTCCACCAGGCTGCTCTTTAGTTTCACTGGAACACACTCAATAAACACGAGAAACCGACACAATCCCAGAGTCTGGTTTTCATCAACTGATTTTTATGTGTCTTAACAAAACAAGTCAAACACTTGAACTTTAGAGTTTGGACGTCAGTGAATAAAGTAACAAGCTGCTTCCAGTTCCTGGATGTGACGTCTATGAACCCTGTGAATGAAGCACAGACTGATGCACTGAGAGAAAATGAAGCTTGAAGAGAATTTCCATGAGAAATGTGTCTCAGTGGTTAATGAGGTCAACTCATGATACATTTAAAGTGATTGGGACGTTCAGACTTTTTCTTCCAACTAGAACTCAGTGAACTAATGAGACTGGAGGTGAACCAACATGGACGCCTGCTTCACAACAACAGCATGACTTGTTTGTCTCATGGGTTTGTGTCTCTGTCTCACTGAGGCTTGTGTTCTGTTCTGATTAATGACAACACAACAACAGGAAGCATTATTGTTTCTAATAGAAGCTGAAAATCCTCTCACAGGATCAATTTAAACACTTTACAGGTAAAAACTTTAAACTTCTTTAAAGTTCTATTTATCAGAGAGGAGACATTTATGAGAGGATGGAAGATTTTAAACACAACACAATAAAATAATCACAATCATGTAAATGTGTTTCTCTCTCAGATGAAGAACACAGGTGCTTCCTTTAAAGATTGTTTAACCAGAGCTGGTGGTGAAACTGTCATTGTGTCATTAAAGTGAAAAGCCACAGCTAACGGTGTGGAGGCTGCAGAGCACAAACCCACACAGCCCGTCTGCTGCAGGAAGGAAGTCTGATTGGCTGTCAGCAGTTTGTTTTCTGTCCTAATAACCACTGAGAACAGATTGATATCGGCTGCTGAACACACTCATCACCTCCCCTCCCTTTCTCTTGTTTTCTGTAAACCTTTGTTCCTCTGAGCCTCCACCCACACAGAGATGAACTGAGTCCAATCACCACCTGAAGCTGGTGTCATGTTCAGGGTATTTATAGGTTTTCATGAATAAAGATGGACTTTACACTTTGAAACAATCACTAAGTGCATTAATTAAATGTTATTTTATTCACCAGTCATGAAATAGCTTCATTAGCAGCAGGTCAGTGTGTCAGTGGAAACTAAACTGTTTGAGAGCTGAACACTGAAAGTTCATGGTCCTCTAACTGGACCTGTTAGTGGATGAATCCTAATCACTCATTAATTACAGAGGTTTCTGGTGAATAAAATAACATTTAATTAATTTATTTCAAAGTAAAGAAGTTTAAAGTTTTTACCTGTAAAGTGTTTAAATTGATCCTGTGAGAGGATTTTCAGCTTCTATTAGAAACAATAATGCTTCCTGTTGTTGTGTTGTCATTAATCAGAACAGAACACAAGCCTCAGTGAGACAGAGACACAAACCCATGAGACAAACAAGTCATGCTGTTGTTGTGAAGCAGGCGTCCATGTTGGTTCACCTCCAGTCTCATTAGTTCACTGAGTTCTAGTTGGAAGAAAAAGTCTGAACGTCCCAATCACTTTAAATGTATCATGAGTTCACCTCATTAACCACTGAGACACATTTCTCATGGAAATTCTCTTCAAGCTTCATTTTCTCTCAGTGCATCAGTCTGTGCTTCATTCACAGGGTTCATAGACGTCACATCCAGGAACTGGAAGCAGCTTGTTACTTTATTCACTGACGTCCAAACTCTAAAGTTCAAGTGTTTGACTTGTTTTGTTAAGACACATAAAAATCAGTTGATGAAAACCAGACTCTGGGATTGTGTCGGTTTCTCGTGTTTATTGAGTGTGTTCCAGTGAAACTAAAGAGCAGCCTGGTGGAGTCTGCATTTATTAGAAAGAAACACAAGAGCAGAAGAAACAGCTGGAAACTGATGATGATTCGGCTTCATTTTCATTATTATACAAGTCCCAGTTAAAAGTGGAAAGAAACTAGACGACTAGAGAATGAACACGTTCTAAGAGCAGATTTCTATGTGAATATATGTGTTTCTATTTACAGGATGACAATCAACACGTGAATGAACAGATACAGATTACAAAGAAGAACATTTCAACAACATTTCTGAAGACTGATCAAAGTGATGAATGAGATGAAGTGATGAGATGTATGGAGAGAAAAGAGTAGCAGAAAACAGTCAGTCAGCATGTGTGGAGCTGGTGGACGGTCCCTTGTTTCTGAGGATCATCAGCAGAGAGAGTCCACAGCAGTACACCAGACTCTTCACTATCAGCACTGTGTACTGCAGACAGAGCAGCTTCACTTTGTACTGAGAGACATGAGGAACCTCTGAAACAGAAAAGGAGTCAATGTTTAGAGCTGCAGTGAGAGATTATCTGTATCACTGCTGAACATAGTCACAGAGTTTTCATTACCTTGTAGTGCTTTGGCCTCCACTGTGCCTCCCTCGTGCTCGACGGAGCAGGTGTATTCATATGTGTAGAGATCATCTCTATCCACCAGCCTGATGGAGGCTCTGCGTCCCGACTCTCTGAGCTCCAGCTGCTCTCCCTCAGCAGGGGTCAGCTCCTCCAGAGAGCCGCCCTCCTTCTGTCTTTTCCAGGAGAACTTGACCTCAGGAGGAAACATGTGTGAGGCCAGACACAGCAGAGAGCTCTTCCCCTCCAGGTGGGCTCTGGATGCTGCTGGGTACACGCTCACCACGGGCTTCACTACCTGCTCATCTGAAGTTTGACAGCACACACACATTCACACAGTCAACAGCAGCTCCACAATATTCACTAGTTTGTATCACCTGCTTGTAAATTGAATCATCTTCTTTTCATTTGTCTTTTTTTTGTCTTTTAACTGTGTCATTTTCTAACTGTGTTTTGTATTTGCTGCTGTTTTCCTATTAACACATCATCAATTAAAGACACATTTACCATCATATAAAATAAGTGACAGCGATTAGATCTGACAAGGTTCTAACTTTCAGAAATGATCCAATACAATCGATAGACACTTGAAAAGAATGTGAAATAGTTGAACATTAAATATCATCTTGTTTTCAACAGAATTACTGAGACGATCAAATCCTAAATGTTTGTAACGTCACTAATATTTACAGAAAGAAAGAATGACTTTAGTTGTTCAGTCACATTTCAACATGCTTTCAGAAATGATTGAGCTTTTCTTATGGAACAATGGCTGCAGGATGAATTCTCTACTAATGAGGAAAAAACTAACATGTAAAGCCTGAAGCAGCACAAACTGACTTTAAACACATTTCAGCTTCTACAATAAAACAAGTGAAGGAAAAGAAATGTTTCTTCTTACCTGTTACATACAGTTTAGTTCCAGAGCCAAAGATGAGGTAGCCCCCGCCGCTGCTACACAGTGAAAAAGACTAATACAAAAACCTGTGTGCTGCTGAGAGAGTCAGCTGAGGGGAAGGAGTCACATGAGGAGGAAGGATCATATTTCAGCTCCTTGATGTGTTTCTCTGATGTTCACATCTACATGACTGTCTCTTCTTCTCCTTTCTTTTAGCCTCACTAGCAGCATGGCTCTGATGTTAATGTCAGTGGTTGGTCAGTCCACTACTTTAGTCTTAGTCATGGACTGGATCTGGACTCAAGGATGGATGATGGACTCACATCAACATTTCTACACATTCTTGGTCCCAGAGGATCAACTTCATTAACTGACTGTTGATTTGGACTTTTTATCTAGCGCCACCAGCAGGTCAACATCTGTTTTGGTCATCAGAATTTCTGTTGGACATTCAGTGTCCAGTAGCATCATTACATAGAAACACATATGAAACATATTTAAGTTATTACATAAATATGTAATAATGTGAATAAATATATAGAATAGTATCAGTAATGACCACAGTCCAGTTGGTTCCTCACAGGGAGACGCTGTAGAGTCTTATGTCCTGAAGGACAAACGTCCTCCTCAACGTGTCCATGGAGCAGGACAGAGACAGCAGCCTGTCCCTGAACCAGCTTCTCTGTCTGACTATGGTGTGATTTATTTATGTATTTAAAAAAACAAACAAACAAAAAAAACATATTCATTTATTTTCATTTAATAGCACGCAAGTAAAAGGTATATCGAGCAGATCAATATCATAACAAAGCACATACATTGCGAAGAGAAAATAATGTGAAGTTTGAGGTGGGAATGTGCAGGAGGAAACAAAAAACCCTATATGCGCTTGTCAGGTGGCCCTCCTAAACAAAATTCAGCTTTAACAATCAATGCAATAGCAGTCACACAAAAAAGGACAACTGATAAAGAGAAAGGATACATATGTAGCCAAGCTAAACTGAACCAGCACAGGACACAGAAATATCTTCTGGGGTCTTTATTTCTGAACAGAAGAATATGGTGTTTAAATAAAATCAATGATGCAAGTTTAGAACTAAAACTGACTGAGAGTCTTCAACTGTGTCTACAGTACTAGTCAAAAACAAAAATCAGCGACACCACACTGTGCCTGGTACACTGGGACACTTACTGTAACTGTGTTTAGTCTAGTTTAGTCTTGAGTAATTAACCTATTACAACAGAGTATTAAAATATGTCCTACAGTCCAGTACAGACTGCTAGAGTGTACCAAAATCTCCTTATAGGCAACAACAGAGTACAAAGAATTAACTACAGTGGCTTGACCCTAAACCACAAAGGGCCCACAAATTCACAGCAAACACACATTCACAGGTCAGAACTTCACAATGAAAGCTGAATGTAGAGTTGTAATACATAACGTTACTAACTTGTGCATTTTTCCCGTAGCACAAACAGCATTGACGACAACCTGCTACTTGACAACCGTTGGGTGTCTCATCGTCTGTTTCTCTGCCAACCGCTAACACATACACATTTCAGTAAATGACTTCAGTCTGTAAACATGCATTACTCTTTAGATATTTCATGTAAACAGCCACATTTGTACTATATTTACCTTCATAAACCTCTGAAAACCGTGGTGTGGTGGCACCGCTGTGGACGACCTCCGGTATCTATTTAACAGCTTTTTCAACCAGTTCACCAAACTGAGAAAGTGCCATTTGGTGGCGTTAGTGAGTAGTTGCACTACATTTTCCCAGAAAAAAACAAAATATTATGGAAATGGATGGAGTACGAATTTGTATTTGCAAAAATGGTCCAATAAAAGATGTATTGTTTGCTTCTTGAATGTGCACTGTTACTTTCTCTAATGGGAGCTGGTAAGGAGTTCTAATAATGGGGACCCGTGTATCTTAATGAAAATTGTGAGTTCCAAAAATAACATTTAAAAAAAGTATCGATGTATTTGGGAATTGAACTGGTATGTAGAGTGAAAACAGGTTGGAAGTAGCTTGTGGATGGATTGATACATGAAAACATATATTTGCAGAAAATGTACGTTGAAAATGGGCAGAATACATGGGGATTGCAACAGTGAGGTGGAGCTAGAGACTCTGTTGGAGAGTGTTATCATTTTTGCACAATGATTAATTTCATCATTAATAATTTAATACCACTGAGGGGGCTCGTAAAAGTACAAGCACAAACAGCATTGTAGTATGAGATGTAAGGATAGATCATGGTTAATAAAGATTGATGAGGATTTTTCTTGATAACAGATGCCGTATTAGAGCCCAAAATTCATCCTTGTGTCACACCACAAGAAAACAACCTGCAGACTAAAGAGTTGTTATTCCAAGATACAAATGACTTTCTTGATGACAAATAACTTTTGAACCACAACAGACTTGTGCCACTTAAACCATAAAGGCAAAGATTCTGTAATAATATGTCATGATTGACATCTGGTGTTCCCCGAGGCTCTGTCCTGGGACCCCTCCTCTTCCTTATTTACATCCTTCCCCTTGGTCACATCCTCAGAAAACACAACATCAGCTTTCACTGGTATGCCAAAAAAAAACAACTCTAACCAACTCTAGGGAAGCCGCTCTGGTTCCAGCTCTTCAGGAGCTGCACGGGAGCAGCTAGCAGGAGCTATGCTAACGGGAGCTGCAGGGGGACAGCTAGCAGGAGCTATGCTAATGGGAGCTGCAGGGGGGCAGCTAGCAGGAGCTATGCTAACGGGCTTCTCGGCCCACACCGGCTACAGGGCGCTGGCTAGCTATTGGGTTTTGCATGGTGCGGAGCCGTGCTTCCAGTTCAGAGAGCCTCGCCTCCAAAGCTACAAATAAACTACATTTAATACAGGTACCATTAACACTAAAGGAGGCAGAGGAGGAGCTAAACATGTGGCACGACGAGCAGGAGAGAGAAGGAGAAGCAGAGGGAGAGAAAGTAGCCATAGTTAACCACTAAATACACCAAAGCTGATTAAACTGAGAAGAAACGTGAGATTAACAAGGTGCTACAGAGGACAGGTGGTTGTGTAAACTCAAAACAGGAGTTTCACCACTTTTACAGAAAACGTTTACATGATTTTAACGGAGCTAAAACAGTGCAAGCGCACACAGCAGCGGTGCAGAATCGGGAAGTGACGCAATACGCTTACTCACGTGATGAACGTAGGGCGAGGTGAGGTGTTCAATGACCATGATCATTTTTGTAGAAATTCTGAGATTATAGTTGATGTGTATTGCACAGAATCTTCGTGCTAGAGTGCGTGACCTCATCAGTTAGAGTGGAGCAAGTAAATCTGTGTTTTGTCTCAAGGTGGTGGACCAGGTCAACCCAGACCCTTCACTGCTGACAAAGTGTCATCTGATGAGGACGTGGAAGCAGCTGCTGCTGTTTTGAAACACTGCTGATGAAGACACTGTCCATGAGAAGATGAAATCTACCTTCAATTATCGTCATTCACTGGTCAAGTTATGAAAGTGAATTGAGCTAAACACAATGATTTTACTTTATTTTACTTATTTGTGGTGCAGTTTAATGTGAATTGCCTCTTTTACCAGACTGAGTCTGTTCTGATAATGCATGAAAAATCATTGCTGCTCACTTTGCCTTTATGTACATTCACTTTTCAAGAACATTTCCATGCATACGAAGTAACAAGGAGAAAGCAAGATTTAGTTGTCTTTCATGTTGACAACCTGCCTTATCCCAGGCCTTTTGACATACAGATGTCATATGGAGTGAATGGCACAGCTCTCTATATTGTTCCTTATTGCTTCATCTGGTGAGCATTAAAGCAAGTTGTTACTGTAACCTTGTTTGTCTGTCTTTTATTTCTATTTGATAAGTTAGATCAAATCAATTCAGTAGTATAGCACCTAGATATAATAAAATAAAATAACACTGGAGAAATAAAAATGAAACATTATTACACTGTAGAGTGTCATTTTAATAACTGAATTTGGAGTAAAATTATCTATAAAGTGTTATCATATTACTCCAGGCAGAACAAAGCTCAGTGTTGAATATTTGTTCTCATTTCATTGTTAGTTTTGACACTGAATTGAGTAGAATTAACTGTAAAGAATAAATTTGATCTGAAACAGAGTTAAATTCTACTCTATAAGGATTGACACTATGATTTTTACTGTGTAGCATCTGCCACTGATATCAGGGACTGCCCTTACCACAGAGCCTGCCAGCAACTCTTTCCATGGAAGGGGAGACAGGGGCAGTAAAAGACTAACTTTTCTTTTTTGATTTCTTTCTTATCAGACACGTTTAGGTTGTTTTAAACATAGCTGTCATACAAACACACACAAAGGCTCCAGTCAGCCTATGGATTCAAACCCAGAACCTTCTTTCCTGTCTTTAATCACTACTGACCATCACACCACTAAAAGTTAATTTCATTGGAAACATTCATTCATTTTCTGTGACCTCTTGTCCACTGGATGGTGGCAGGGAGACTGGAGTCTATGTCCACATGCACGATTCCACTTTATTGTTTCTGTATATTTATGTTATATTGCAACATATCTTTTTCTTGTTATCATTTTCATTTCCTATACAACAAACTTCCTCAACTCTCCCCAATTTACTGATTGTGCTCCAAAGTCTAGACTCAGAGATTTTTAAGTTTTTTATTTTTGTACGGTGCCTTGGAGCAAATCGGAGAGGTTAACCTCTGACCCTGTGGCCTCTAAGCTGCACCTCTACTCCAGCTTTATTTCCAGCTCAAAAACTTGCATCTCTCTCCTCCCTCTGTTGTGTTTACATGTGTGTTACTGTGGTATTAGTGAGCTGTCATCATGCGGAAAAGGAGAGTTGTCACATATGTGACGTAGATAAAAGAAAGGTAAAATATAAAATGGGAAAAATAGTAACGGACAATAACTTGTATGAATAACTTTAATCTGATAAGTGGCTTGGAAATAGTAACACGTTAGATAACTGGAAATAAGTGGTCAGATTAGAGTAAGACGTTACATCAAGATGTAGATGAAGCAGAGGAGCTTCATCTACATCTGGAACATTTGTCTGAAATCATTCATTCTATTCAACTTTGACTTTTAAAAGTCTTTGAAAATATCTTTGTGTTCTTTTGCTCTTACATTGAATTATTTTGATTGACTTTGTATTTTTGCTCTTTCTTCTTCTCTGTGTTGTTTTCATCTTTTTTCGAACTGTTGAAATATCTGCTAACAACATGAATAAATCTGATGTCAAATAAATAGTGAGAGCAGGAAAGAAGAATCTCCCTCAGCTCAGTATGTTTGGGACTCTGTCTGAGATGGAGGTGAAATATGTGAACCTGGGCTGTGGTTTACTGCTCTCTTCCTGTCACAAACACTGTTTGACATCTGTTCATCTGTTGGTTTTTGTTCAGGCTGCTCACATCATTTCTCACTGTTGGGATCAAGCTTCAGACAGGAGCAGTAGTAGGAGGCTGAATGATCGACTTTAACTTTCTTTATCTCTAACTCCCAACTGTTCTGTTTATACACAGATGAGAAATCATCTTTCTGAGGATGATTGGAACCTGGAAATAATTCACCACTATCCTCATGAATAAGAGTAATTATGCTGAATGTTTCTTTCTTCTGGTACCAGAGTATATAATTATGATCACACTGGTGAGTTGCTTCACATGTGAAGGAGACTGTTTGACCAACTCTCCTGGTCAATGTTAACTGGTCCTGGGTCGGCTCTGCTGCCATGGCAACCAGGGCTGTAGAGACACAGACAGATAGATGAAGGTTAGTGAGACAGTGTTTGTTAAAGGTGGAGTTTGTTGGAAACACTCACCTGAACACAGACAGCACAGAGCAGCAGCTGGGAGGAAAAGCATTTTGTGTGGTGGTGTATCCTCTGGTGAACCTGGGGAGAAGTGGAGCTCTGATGCAGCTGAGGCCCAACAAGGACGAGCTGTGACATGAGACGAGGCCACGTGGTTTCTAGCAGGTCCTCAAAGCTCCCATCAGCCCCTGCAGCCCACAGATGAGACGGCTGCTGATGATTGACAGCTCAGATCAAGCTGCTGTGTCCTTTCATGGTCTTGATCTGAATCTGACAGCAGATGAAAAAAATCTGGGTCACATGATGCAGAAAGACTAAAAAACATTCATGTTCCCACAAACACATTCAGGTTGGTGGTGACTTTAGTAACACAGACTGTTCTCTGTAATACTCTTCTATTAAAGGACTGTTTTCCTGAAAACATTTACGCTTCGTACAGAATCAGTTCAATGACTCTTAAAGTTGAGAGTAATCACTAATCACTGAGAACTCATGAAACTATAATAATCCATGAATTGACAAGTGAAGAAGAAGATCAAATGTTTGACTTCAGCTCCTAAAAGTAGAATCAAAGCTCAGTGACTCTGAGAGATTCTGGTCAATTAGAAGAGATTTCCTGCTCTGACATGTTTGATAAACACAGACCTGATCAGCTCTGAAATAAAGCAAAGAGTAGCAGCGCCATCCTGTGGTAGAAACTGAAGAGCTGTGTCTCTGACATTTTCTTTCTTTTTTAGAGAAACAATGAAAACCATTCACAATAAGATCATAAATTAGGAGAAGCAGTGCAAGCTATCATCCTTTTTTGAGTACATCAGCCAGCTTCTGATTTTTTCTCCATTGACCAAGTGTCTGTTAAAATAGTCATGTTCCGGTATCGACTGGTTCGGGTGGTGGCTTGGTGCTTCCCCTCTCCCTTCGATGGGGGGCTGTGTTCTCTCCCTGGCGGGTGGGGTTTTTCTCTTCCCGTGGTCTCCCTGGCCCGGGTGCGCCAGGGGCATGGGGCCGGCTCCCTGGCCCCCCTGCTCGGATGGCCCGTCCCTGGTTGGGCGCTGGGCCGGTGCCCGTCTGCGGGGGCTTTGCTGGGCTCCTGGGGGAGTCCTCTCGGCTGGAGAGGTGTCCAGGGGGGTGGGGTCTTTGGGGGGGGTGTTGGCGGCGGTGGGTGTACGGGCTGCGGTGGCTGGGGGGTGTGGGGGGTATGGGGGGCTGCTCTGGCCTGCACCGACTTGTGCTCGCTTGGTCGGTCTGGGGGTGTTGGTCATCGCTCGCCATCTGCGCTGGGGTGTGGCTTGCCCCGTAGCTACGGTGGTTCTCTGGTCCTGTCACCCATGCGCCCCACACTGGGGTGGAGGCTCTCGGCGCTGGGGCTTCTGACCTGACTCTGGGCCCTGGTAATGGTCTCACTCATATTTAGGGAATGCCCACATGCATGTGTGTTGTCACCTGCCAGCCCGTGCTGGATCACATCAAAAAGAATTGATGAGTCCCGGCTATTAAGGGCTGGATTATTGTTTTCACTCTATCACTACGTGCCCTATGGCAGACTTCTCTCCTTCCATTGGGACACCCTTACCCCCCCTGGACTCTCTCATCTCATCCAGAGATGACTGTACCCAGTCATACTTGAGTGAGGTGACTTGGGAAGCACAGAACCCTGCACTCCACTAGTTCCTCTACTAGCTACCACATGTATCTCCTCCACAGTCCATCCGCCTTCTACATCTTTTCTTTCCTATGTCCCCTCCCTCTACCACTGAGGGTAGCACTGCCCTCCCCTGCATCACACAAGGTCACTACACTCCAATAAAGATCAACAGGAAACACAGTTCTCAGGGAGGCTGTGGATGGTCCCACTCACGCATTGAAGTAATAAAGCTTCAATCTGCAAGAATAAAACTGCATCAACCTCATAATAATGTTACACACAATCCCTGTGTGTCAACTATCAGTACAAATGCAGACAAAAAAAAAAAAAATAAATAATAATAAAAAAAAAAAATAGTCATGTTGACAAACCTTCGTCGTCCCTTTTTGTTAGGAATGTTAAGGTGTTTTTCAGTTTGAAATGGACCTCTGTGAAGACAATCCTGTTCGTACATCTCGGGTTAAAAAAAAAAGAGGAGACTGCCATTCAGGGTCTATTCGTGCAGCCTTTATCTCCTGATGCTGCATCACGGTTCTTCTGAGGTGGAGGCGACAGGAGATCGCTTGATGCTGATGAAGTGGCGGTGACTGTAGATGGCCCACGGATTTTCAGGAGCAGTGGTTAACAGCGTATTGAAGATGAGAACGGAGTCAGTGGACATCGTTGGGTGCTAGAGTCTAATAGTAAAAGTTAATTCTAGGATTACTTCACTATGCTGTACATGTATAATATACATGGCAATTATTTCTGATATGCTACATTAGATTAGATTCAATCTTATTATCATTACAGTGAAAAGCTGATTAGCAGAATGCAAAGCAAGCAGTAAAACTGCAGTAAAAATATAGCACGTGGAAATGCTGAATTATGAAGAATTAACATACATGGATGTACAAGGGCATTGTTATTATTTAATAGGCTTTGCAATGCAGTACCATTAATGTGGCGTTTAATTATTTTTAGTCTAACAATAACAACATAAATATTAGTTGCCACTTTTTTTTATATCTTCTCCCAACAGCTCCCCCTGGATGGATGGTGTCGTTAAGCATTCTGGCCCATACTGCCTATGCCAGGCCTTAGCTGGAATGTGGATAGAAATTACATCTGTAACACAGCTTGATTCTTTTCTTCTCTTGTCTTCCAATGATTCATCATGTCCATCTGCTGACACTCCAGACTGGACCCGATTCTTCAACCGGTACTAAGTGCAAAAAGTAACAGTCAGTATAGAAAGCAGTGGAAATGCTCCAACATTAAAATGCTGGCCTGCTGAGTTTTGATTGATCAGGGAATCAAAATTTCCGCATCATGTCACAATCAACATCCAGGAACAGTGACTACGAACTCACAGAAAACACTACCAGGTCTCTGCAATTTACAAGTCTCAATGAACTTAACAGATCAGTACACTGTAAATAAGAAAGATCAACCCAAGCAACTAGAGAGATTGTTTCAAAACTTCCAAGTTTGTTCAGATTCCTTTGGGGTCAAGGCCACTGACAAACAGTTTCCATCACTTCAAGCATAGAACACTCCTGTTGAACCCTCTCTACTGTCAAGACTCAGCACAAGGAGAAGGTAAACTTCCAGCACTGGACAGCTCCTGTGAATTCATCATAAAAGATACAAGCAAGAGGCCCCTCACAAAATGAACCCACTGTCAAAGACTGAGACCATCACCCAGTAACTGCAGCTTCAAGTAAAGGGAGGGGGGAGATAAGCTAGCATCACTTTTTTTCACCAATCAACTGTCACAAGACAAAAGAACAAGCTGATGAAACTGATGAACCCATACTTTGGGATCTAGTGACATCCCTTCCTCATCCACTGAGGAACACAAGTGGACCACACCAGGATCAGAAAAAAGCAGTCACCTCAATCAAATTCTTCCTGTTCCAGTTTACACGTAGATCGAAAAAACAGCACAAGTTGCTTGGAACTTGGCTGGAAACTCTTGCAAGTTCATTTTTGAGACGTCTAATAGAATAGAACAGACTTTAGTACAGGATCATTTGAAAGTCCAAGCAAGGTTCACCGTCGTCAGCATTTAAAATAAAGTAAAATTTAATTAAAGTAAAAATCCCTTCACCCTGATTGCCCCAAATCAAACTTTATTTAATATAGTTCTTTTTCCAAAAAAATGAAAAAAACAAGATCAAAATTAAAAGAAGAAAAACAACATCAACAATGTAAGGACAAACAAGAAACGTGGCAACATAAGGATACATAAAAATAACACGACAAGGAGCAAAGAAAAGGCAGGCTACATGTACACACGAGGGCTGAGCTGACAAGACACAGTGAAAAAAAAAAACTGATCAGAGGCAATGACAGCAGGTGAACCCAATGAACAATCAAGGACACACAAGGAAAGCACAAGACAGGAAATCCAGAACTTAACAAAATAAAACAGGAACACAACACATGATTCACAAAATAAAAGTCAGACATAAACTATGACATGACCATAGGTCCTCCTGCGGTAAAGATCACCCCAAATAACAGGAACCAGGATGAGGGGACACCAACAGAAGCGGCAGCCCCACAGGCTACAGAACAGGCTCCTAAACTAAAAGACTAAAACAGTAAGATGTGGTAAGGAACAATAAAAAACAGATAAAAATTAAAGAAATAAGTCCCATTACCCAGTAAGACTAGGTTATACATATAAAAAGTTCCTGTAAAATCACTCAGTGACATGAAATAAAAATCAACTGTGAAAAATGGAATCAGGATGAAATAAAATCATCAAATCAGATAAAAACAGATTAGTAAGGAATTCAAATCATGTACAAGAAAAAGAATTAAAAAGATTCTAGAGTCTTGAGCCTCTTTTAAAATATCAACAGTCCCCCCCCTTTCTGAGGCCCTTAGTTCTCCAGCGTTTCCACGGTCGGGCCATAATAACTGAATGCTGCCTCCCTGTGGTGGTCTTAGATAGAACTTTGTGGTTGGTTAAAAGGCCGGTACCAGAGACTTCAGGGTTCATAGGTCATATGGTAAAAGGTAGGTTCTCCCCCCCCCCCCCCCCCCACCCCCCCCCCCCCCCCCCCCCCCCCCCCCCCCACCCCCCCCCCCCCCCTACCCCCACCCCCCCCCCGACACACCCCCGCCCCCCCCCCCCCCACCCCCCCCCCCCCCCCCCCCCCCAACCCACCCCCACCCCCACCCCCCCCCCCCCCCCCCCGCCCAACCCCCCCCCCCCCCCCCCCCCCCCCCACCCACCCCCCCCCCCCCCCCCCCCCCCCCCACCCCCCCCCCCCCCCCCCCCCCCCCCCCCCCCCCCCCCCCCCCCCCCCCCCCCCCCCCCCCCCCCCCCCTTTTTACCCCCCCCCCCCCCCCCCCCCCCCCCCCCCCCCCCCCCCCCCCCCCCCCCCCCGCCCCCCACCCCCCCCCCCCCCCCCCCCCCCCCCCCCCCCCCCCCCCCCCCCCCCACCACCCCCCCCCCCCCCCCCCCCCCCCCCCCCCCCCCCCCCCCCCCCCCCCCCCACCCCCCCCCCCCCCCCCCCCCCCCCCCCCCCCACCGCCCCCCCCCCCCCCCCCCCTCCCCCCCCCCCCCCCCCACCCCCCCCCCCCCCCCCCCCCCCCCCCTTGTCAACGACGACTCTGTATAACATACTAATTTATATTTAATAATCACTTGTACACTTAAATTCTATTCATAATGATAAACCTCCATTTACCAAAACCATATAAATAAACAGCATCAATCAATCCCCCCCCCCCCCCCGCCCCCCCCAATGAAGACAAAAACGAAAAAAACCAAAAAAAGGTAAAAAAGCCTCCGCCCCCCCACCTCCCCCCCCCCCCTCCCCCCCCCCCCCCCCCCCCCCATAACAAGAAATAAAAGGCCCCCCCCCTCCCTTCGACCTGTCTTTTTTTGCTTTTTCTTTTTCCACACAACCCCCTCCCCCTTCCCCCCCCCCCCCCCCCCCCCCCCCCCCCCCCCCCCCCACTCCCCCCCCCCACGCCCCCACCCCACCCCCCCCCCCCTCCCCCCCCCCCCCCCACCCCCCCCCCCCCCCCCCCCACCCCCATCCCCCCCCACCCCACCCCAACCCCCCCCCCCCCCCCCCCCCCCCGCCAAAAAGGGAACCCCCCCACCCCCAAAAACAATATGAAAAAAAAAAAAACCATAAAAGTAAATACCCCCCTAAGTACTGTAATTTACGTTAGGGTTATCCCCCCCCACCCCCCCCCCGCCCCCCCCCCCCCCCCCCACCCCCCCACCCCCCCCCCCCACCCCCCCCCCCCCCCCCCCACCCCCCCACCCCCCGCCCCCCCCCCCCCACCCCCACCACCCCCCCCCCCCCCCCCCACCCCCCCCCCCCCCCCCCCCCCCCCCCCCCCCCCCCTAAACAAAACCCCCCCCCCCACCCCCCCCCCCCCCCCCCCCCCCCCCCCCCCCCCCCCCCCCCCCAAAAACCCATAAAGAAAAAATAAACATCGGAAAACCCACCGAAGTACCCCCCCCATTACCCCCCCCCCCCCCACCCCCAAAAACCCTAAAAAACCCCACCCCCCACCCCCCCCCCATCCCCCCCCCTTATAATAAAAAGGGAAAAAAAAAGCTGGAATCACAAAAAAAGAACAAATAAGAAGTCCTAGGGGACCCATTAAGACATTATAAAGAAAACTACTAAAAGAAACTTAAAATGATCCTCTGAAGCGCACGGGGAGCCAATGCAAATACTTTATAAACAGTCCTCTGAAGTCTGGGTGAGGGGCTGACATTGAGTCTGGAATCTGGGCGATGGAGGCCCACTTCGTCACTGTAGCTCTGTTTTGTGGCTCAGCTCAGGTCTTCTGACACCTGAAAGACCCAGGAACTTGTGACTGTCCTGACTGATCTCACCGTCAGTCCCCTGGATGTTGAAGGATGCAGAGGGGGCTTTTCCCTCTGGAAGTCCAGAATGCGTTCTTTTGTTATTTTACTATGATTGAAGAAACAAGATTGTTTGTCCTCTCCATAGTGTGATTTTTTATTTATTTGTTCTCTGTATGAAGTCGCATCCCAGGATGATTGTGTCTTCTGTGTATTTTGACGGTAACATTGTTCTGCTTGTTGAGACACAGTCAGAGACAGTGTAGAGAGCGTAGAGTCTGAGCTGAGGCAGCACTCTGTGCGTCTGATGCCTTTCTAAACCTTCAGATGACTCTCCACAGGATGGCACTGCTTCTCTTTGCTTATTCGTTTCAAAATGATCAGAGCTGATCAGGTCTCTAATTGTCAAACATGGCAAAATATTTGATCTTTTTTCTTAAACTTGTCAAATTCCTCCCTGTATGCTTCTGAGAGATATTAAAGCTGTAGAGTAATGATTAGACCAATAAAGCTGATCTGAGAAGGATTTTTTCAGGGTTTCATCCTCTTTAAATGTCAAATATTAGCAAATAAAATCATACAAATACATATATTATTATAGTTTCAAGATTTTCAGTGATTAGTTTCATGATTTGTAGTTTTTATATTTTCATCTCATCTCTTCAACAACAGAGAACAGTCTGTGTTACTAAAGTCACCACCAACCTGAATGTGTTGTGGGGAACATGAATGTTTTTTAGTCTTTCTGCATCATGTGAACCCAGATGTTTTTCATCTGCTGTCAGATTCAACTCAAATCAGACCAAGAAGGACACAGCAGCTTGATCTGAGTTGGTAATCAATCAGTCAGGCCGTCTCATCTGGGCTGCCAGGTGGCTGATTGGAGCTTTGAGACCTGCTAGAAACCACATGGCCCATCTCTCATGTCCACAGCTCGTCCTTGTTGCCTCAGCTGCATCAGAGCTCCACTTCCTCCACCAGATTCACCAGAGGATACAACCACCCACACAAAATGCTTTTCCTCCCAGCTGCTGCTCTGTGCTGTCTGTGTTCAGTGAGTTGTTTCCAACAAACTCCACCTTTAACAAACACTGTCTCACTAACCTTCATCTATCTGTCTGTGTCTCACAGCCACTGGTTGCCATGGCAGCAGACTGACCCAGACCAGTTAAACCAATGACAGGAGAGTTGGTCAAACAGTCTCTTTCAGATGTGAAGGAACTGACCAGTGTGATAACAATTGGATACGCTGGTTCCAGAAGAAACAAACTAAACGATTCAGATGGATTCTTCGTATTAATAAAAATACAGCTGAAGAGAAACTAAATTCCAAACATCCTCACAAAGATGATTTCGAACCAGTGTATAATCAGAGAGTTTGTGAGTTGGAGATAAAGAAAGTTAAAGTCGATCATTCAGCCTCCTACTACTGCTACTGTCGGAAGAAAGATCCCCACAGTGAGAAATGATGCGAGCAGCCTGAACAAAAACCAACAGATGAACAGATATCAAACACTGTTTGTGACAGGAAGAGAGCAGTAAACCACAGCCCAGGTTCACATATTTCACCCTCCATCTCAGACAGAGTCCCCAAACATACTGAGAGCTGAGGGAGATCTTTCTTCCTGCTCTCCCTATTATTTGACATCAGATTTATTCATGTTGTTAGCAGATATTTCAACAGTTAAGAAAAAAGATGAAAACAACACAGAGAAGAAGAAAAGAGCAAAAATACAAAGTCCAATCAAATAGAATTCAAATGAAAGAAGCAAAAGAACACAAAGATTATTTCAAGACTTTGAAAAGTCAAAGTTGAATAAATGAATGGATTTCAGACAAAATGTCCAGATGTAGATGAAGCTCCTCTGTCTCTGAGCGGCTTGCTGAATAAAGTCCACTCCTGCTTCACAATGTTTAATGAAAACACTTCCAGCAGCACTTGTTGTTTAACACCTTCCAGCAGATTTCACCACATCATTTCACTTTCTTGTCTTTCATCCATTTTCAAAGACAAATATTGGACTGAGATGTCAGGTCAGGACTTAGTTCTTGTAGCAGCTAGCTCATTAGGACGCTGATATTGTTGGAACACATTTCCATCAAATTCCTGTGGATGTTCATCGGTTCTCTCTCAGAGGATGAACCCTAACATTCATGGAGAGACCTCTTACGCTTTTTCCTCTAGAAACAACTTCTCTACAACAACACGTCAAGCAGCATTTCAAGGTTCTTTATTGTCAACAAGAATTCCAGTAATGAAGTTGTATTGTGACTATCCAAATTATTTCCCAGAAGTTAAAAAAAAAAAAACGAATAAATAAATAAAAATGAAAGAGTGAATGTTTCCCAGTTAAATTATAACACTTAGGTGGTGTGTATGGTCCAGCACGATGAAAAACAGCAAGAAGGTCTGTTCTGTTCAGGTTTTACCCCACTTTCCAACCCAATTTTGGAAACAAGCAGGATATGGCTCCAGCTCCAACCACGACCCCTCAGAGGACAAACATTTACAGACAAATAAATGAATGAGTGGATTGAGATGAGATGGATTTGTGGGTAAAACTGTCCCTGAACATGTTGTTCATGTATGTAAATGCTCCAGAACCACCAGCCAGACGGTAGGAGTGTAAAATAGTCCTATATCTGGGGGTCCTGGCTCAGAGAGGGATCTGTTGTGTCTTCCCTCCTGAGCAGCCAAACCTCCTCAATGCCTCAGGAAGAAGGATGCTCTGTCTAGCTTGCCTTGATGATGTTGCCCCGTGTGGCGTGACCAGCTGAGATCCTCACTGATTTGATGCCCAGAACCTGAAGCAGTTGACCTCTTTCTACTGCTACCCCTCCAGGTGAATGGGGGGCATTGTGTCCACTCCTGAAGCCTCCTTAGTCCACTATCATGCTCATTGAGTCTACTGACGTTGAGCAGGAGGTTATGTGGCTGTGCACCATGATAGACAGATCGTCTAACCTCCTCTCTGTAGAATAACTCATCACCGTCTGTGATGAAGCCATGATGGGTGGAGTCATCCAGCAATTTAATGGTGGTTTTGAAGCTGTGCTTGGACGTACAGTCCATCTGTGTGAGGGAGAAAGCAGAGGGCTGAGGCACATCCTTGAGGGACCCCATGCTCAGGTTTCAGTGTGGGGAGGTGGAGTTGCAGATCTGCTCCATCTGTGGTTTGGTTTCATCAGGAAGGAATCCATCTACCACAGGGAAGAGTTGATGTAATAGGTCCATGAGCCTCAATGATGAGTTTGGATGGGACTATGTTACTGAAGGTAGAGCTGAAGTCACACGTATGTGTTTCCTCTGATGTTTGAAGTTCACAAACCTCTGTTCTAATGAAGTTTCATAGAATATAAATGAAACAGAAGACAATGATTCCGAAATAACTTCAACCAACATTCAACTGCGAAACTACAATGATTTAATAAACCAACTGATAAACTTGATTGTTTTTTGTGTAAATATTCAAACTTTTTGGAATTTGATTCCTGCAGTCATGGTCCATAAAAGCTGGGACAGGTGTCAATGCACCACCTGAAGCTCTGTGGGTCAATTCTTTCCATTCTTGATGAAGAACTTCAGTTTCTCAACAGGTCTGGTCTCCATTATCTTTTGTCTTATTTGCTTCTCAAATGCATCACACCAAACATTTTCATATTTATACACAGAGCCTCCCGTCCTTATTAACCAACCACAATGGTTGGAACAATTCACAATGTGTGTGGACAAATAAGCTGGGATGTCCCTGAAGAAAACGTTGGAAACAGGCACTAACAACCCTCCATACCATGGACGATCACACCCCTCTCAAACATCACAGTTTATGATGACTCTTAACTTTACACTGATAATAATCTGGATGGTCCTTTTCCTCTTCAGCCCAGAGGACTACAACGTCTTTGATTTCCAGAATCAGTTTAAAATGTGGACCCATCAGACCTCAGCACTTTTCCTCTTTGTGTGGGTCCATCTCAGAGAAGCTGCTGGTGTTTCTGCTGTGGTGTTGTATTTAAACTTGTAGATGTAGAGATTGAAACTGTTTT
Source organism: Mugil cephalus (assembly GCF_022458985.1). Taxonomy (NCBI): domain Eukaryota; kingdom Metazoa; phylum Chordata; class Actinopteri; order Mugiliformes; family Mugilidae; genus Mugil; species Mugil cephalus. The sequence goes on from NC_061776.1 coordinate 3,625,920, forward strand.
AAGTGACCATGGGTTTCTGAAGTGTTCCCTGAGCCTCCTGTAGACATCCCTTTACACAATGCATGCTGTGTTTGAATGCAGGGCAGCCTGAGGGGGTCAAAGGTCACAGGACTTCATTGTTGCTTTTCAGTCTTGCTGCTTACCGTGCAAGATTTCTCCAGATCTCTGAACATTTTGAGAATCATGTTCTGGTAGATGATGATACATTGTTCTTATATTTTCTTCCAACCTGTTCATCTTTCCATTTCCTCAGCTTCTCAGTCTTATGTTGACCATCCCAGCTTCTATGGAACATGTTGGAGGCATCAAATTCAAAAATGATGAAAGTTTATTGTTTGATCATTGTATTTTCTGTTTTTATTTCATTTCACTGGAACAGGGATTCTAACCTGATCACTAAAATGGAGATGTTGACCTTGCTGGTGGCGCCTAAGATTAAATACTTGTGAAGGAGAACATCAATCTTTCTCCCTGGAAATGAATCTTTTTGCAGTAGTGGGAGATAAGCGAGGAATGTTTTTTTTTTTTTAGACTTTTTTGAGCGTTTGTCCAACAAGAACATTATGGTTGTTTGTATTTATAGACTTCAATTCTAACATCAATTATCTTCATTCATTGACTGTTCTATCTATTCTCAGAAAAGATTAAAAATGAATAAAGACCTGATATAAAATGAGTGAAATTAATATTAATCGCAGTTTATCCTTAATGCTTCATCTTCTTCCCTCCTCATAACAAGGGCGACAAGAATTAACTGCTTTAAATGAAACGCTGATCAACAATATTTTTATAATTGTTTATTGTGTGGGAGGGGATACCTGGTATTCTTTTCTGTACTTAACTGGACCAATCTTCCTGTGTTTTTATCAAGCTAATTTCTTCTATTAATGAGGTTTCCTCTGTAATTTTTATAAAAGCAACATGAGTGAAATCATTGACAGATCATCTACTGCTAACTGCTTCTTGGTCTGATGTAGAAGTTGAAAATGACACTCAAACTGCAACCAATACCTTCCATGACAAATACTTCATTATGTTTTTGATAGCTTTTTCCACACTTCAAAGAAAGAAAACTAAACCAACCAACCTAAGCAATCTTTGGCTAACTAGTGGCCTGCAAATTCTATAGACCTAAATTTCTCTGATTCTCAGAATAAATAGAAAATACAGGAAGATTATCAATGAACTATTAACTTAAAAACTGATAGCCCGCACAAAAGGTGGAATTCAAAGGTAGCTTATGAAACAAATTCTGATCCCTTTGAAATATGAAATGACTTAAAAGAACTTTTGTGTGAATATTTGGTCCTTCTCTCTCAGAGAAGATACCACAGACTCCTCTGTTCTGGTCTCTCGGGATGTGAGTCTCTCTCACTCTTTGATATGTCCATGCCTGAGTCTGACATTAATAATGATTGGTTAACAAAATGAAATATCTGCACCAGACCACGATGATCTGAAATCCTCCTCCAAACTTCAAATAAGTCTTCCATGTAATCTCTAACACACTACTTCATATCATAAATCTGTCACTTGAAACAGTTTAAATGTCCAAGTCATTCAGCTTTTAAAGCAGAACGATTCCCTCTTTTACTTTCTAATTATAGACCCAACATCTGTTTCACCATCTTTCTCCAAAGATTTAGAAAAACTAGTTACAACCCTTGGCTAAATATTTTGAATGAAAATAATATATTTTATGATCACTCATATGAGTTCAGAGAGAAACTTTCCTCTTTAATAGTCCTAACCCAACTCGACTGATAACATCAAGCCCACAGACATAAAGGAAATCACACTGGGAGTGTTGTTGATCTATACTACTCGAAGGCAAATATGAATACTGTAATCATGACTTATTATTACAGCGAAGCTTTGTCATTTATGGTTTATGACACTAATCTGTTATGGCTCAAAAAAGGTAATTTGTTCATCAAGAAAGCAGCTTGTATCTTGAACAATAAACTCCTCAGACTACAGATGAATTTCTTGTGGTGTGTTCCTCAAGAGTATGGACACGCTTCTTATTTCTTATAATACATGTAAAATGATTTATACCTGACATCAACAAAAACGTTCTCATCTTGTTTTGCAGATATTTCAGTATCTTGTAAAAATGGACAAAGATTTGTAGTCAGAAAATAACAAAGAATTGTGAAAAGTTGAAACCTGGTTCAAGACAAAAACAAATTGTCATTATTATTCAGAAAGTTCAATACATGATAATTACACCAGAAATCAACACTGTGAACACTCTTCCTAAGTTCATATTTTCCAAACAACATTCTGGAAAGAATTACAGGAACTAAATTTCTAGACGTTCTTACTGACGAAATCTCACTTAGAAAAATCACACGACATTGTACTTAGTTGTGTAACAAGTTTGCAAAAATATTGGAGTTATCAGAAGAATACGGCATCTTTTTAATCAAGAAAACTCCTGTTACAACCATGATCTCTCCTTACATCTCATACTGTGTTATGGCTTACTCTGGTGTTCAAAAGATGATGGTGAAAAACATCAGAGCAGTTTGTGAGGAGGAGGTCGACTGCCACATAACCCCACATTACACCACAAAAAAATAAGCACTCACAGAGACAGTTTCCACAAAAGGACTGTCATTTATTTGCTGAAACAAAAACCATCTCCGGGTCGACTTCAATCAGAAATAAATAAATGTAAATAGAGGTTAAAAAACTGCTTCCCTCCTCACTCCTTCAACACCACAAAAGAAGACAAAAGAGACACCAACAACCACTCTGTCCCTCACTCATTAATCCCAGGAGGAGGACGGCCTGATGACAGGAGGGGACCTGACTGGACCAATATTAAAAAACTGTCCTAACTTTATAAATAAATGTGTATAGGACAGACTATAAATAAAAGTTATCTACCATAATCAATACAAAGAATTAACAGGCTCTCAATATACTCCAACATACTGCTATGTTTGTTTGGACGATTACTTTAAAAAACCACCTCAATGGATTTCTCATCCTGCAAAAACGTTTCAATGACAAAAATCAACTTAAATTATAATAATACATCAATTATTACACAAAAATGACAACACTCTCCAACAGACTCTGTAGCTCCACCTCACTGTTTCATCTCTATGTATTCTGCCCATTTTCAAAGGAAACTTTCTGCAAATTTTCATTCTTTTCGTGTATTAATCCATCCAGAAGCTACTTCTGACCTGTTTTCACTCTACATTTCAGTTCAATTCCTAAATACAAACACACATAGATGGTTCATGTATTGTTTGTGCTGAATGTTTGTCATCTCAGAGGGACACCTGACAAGCTCCTGTGGGGTTTTATTTGGTCTCAAACTTCCTATATTTTTCTCTTCTTCATGTACTATGTGCTTTGTTATGGTGATTGAAACCGTTCACTATTCTTTTTATTTATGTGCTAATAAATTAATAACAAAGAAAAGAGAAAACATGTCCACGATCCTCCCCCCTCTACATGACACCATAGTCAGACTGAGAAGCTGGTTCAGGGAACAGGCTGCTGTCTCTGTCCCCTGCTCCATGGACACTTTGAGGAGGGACGTTTGGTCCTTCAGGACATATAACATCTACAGCGAGGAGGAACCATCGGACTGTGGTCATTACTGGATACTATTCTATATTTTTATTCACATTATTACGATATTATATTATAACTTAAATATGTTTCATATGTGTTTCTCTATGTAATATGCTACCTGGGACACTGAATTGTCCAACAGAAAATCTGATGACCAAAACAGATGTTGACCTGCTTGTGTGGCGCTAGATAAAAATTCAAATCAACAGTCATGTTAATGAAGTTTGATCCTCTGGGACCAAGATGTGTTAGAACATTTGATGTGAGTCCATCATCCATCCTTTAGCCAGATCACAGTCCATGACTAAGACTAAAAGTATGTGGACTGACCCAACCACTGACATTAACATCAGAGCCAGATGACTGCTAGGTGAGGCTAAAAGAAAGGAAAGAAGAAGACAGTCATGTAGATGTGAATCATCAAGAAACACATCAAGGAGCTGAAATATGATCCTTCTCCTCATGTGACTCCTTCCCCTCAGCTGACTCTCTCAGCAGCACACAGGTTTTTGATATTAGACTTTTTCACTGTGTGGCAGCAGCGGCAGCTGGTGTACCGCATCTTTGGCTCTGAACTAAACGGTATGTATACAGGTTAGAACAAACATTTCTTTTCATTCACTTGTTTATTGTAGAAGCTGAAAATGGTGTTTAAAGTCAGTTTTTTGTGCTGCTTCACAGGCTTTACATGTTATTATTTTCCTCATTATTAGAGAAAATCATCGTCCCTGCAGCCATTGTTCCATAAGAAAAGCTGCAATCTTTTCGTTTGAAATTGTCTGAACAACTAAAGTCAATTCCCTTTATTTCTGTAAATATTAGTGGACGTTACAAACATTTAGGATTTGATCGCTCAGTAATTGTGTTGAAAACAAGAATGAAATTTGATGTTGAACCGTTATATTCACATTCTTTTCAAGTGATCTCCTATCGATTTTATTGGATCATTCTGAAGAGTTAGAAACCTTGTCAGATTCTAATTCGCTGTCACTTATTTTATATATGATGGTATAATGTGTCCCTTTAATTGATGATGTGTTAATAGAAAAAAAAAAACACAAAGTTGAAATGTGATTGTTAAATTTTAATGAAGTTTTATCACCATCATCAGCATAAAGATTTAAACATTTGACATGTACTGTACACAAACTAACATGTTTGATGTTTATATTAGTGATTAAAGTCTGTGCTCTTTATGTGTCATATTCATATGTGTGTTAAGTTGGTGGGTCAAATAAAATGATGTGTCAGGAACACATTCAGCCCTTGAGATTGAACACATGTGATCACTGTCCCATAATATCCTACAATGAAGAAGCAGTGTTTGAATGTAGATGATGTTCACAGGCTGATCTTCATTAAACCAGTGACTGAACCTTAATGATGAACCATGTGTTTCATGTTTGGTGGAGAAACAAATGCTGCTATCCAGATGATGACGTTTCTTATTGTAGAAGGCCTTTCTTATTTCACTCAAGACAATGTCAAATAGTGCTTCTGCACGTTTTACAACAGCAAGGCTCCGTATCAAAGACGAGAACGACCTGAAAACAGTTTTGGTGCACTTATGATCAAAAAACACCAAGAAAAACTAAGGAGGCCCCGAAAAAAAACCAAAGCTTCTATCAAGTCATCAGGAAAATATTTTCTCTTTCTAAACTACAAACAGCAGTGAGTGGATAAAAGAAGATCGTGATGAAACACAGTCCACATGTTTCTGTCCAACTTCTTTGAAACAGTGTTGTTGCTCAAACTCAGAAGCAGAAAATAACGTCTTTCCATTAAAAGTTGAAATGATCCATGTAGTTTCCAGGATCAGACTAAATCCAGAGCAGAGCTGGAAGCTGCTGTTGACTGTGTGGAATGTGTGTGTGCTGTCAAACTTCAGATGAGCAGGTAGTGAAGCCGTGGTGAGCGTGTTACCCAGCAGCATCCAGAGCCCACCTGGAGGGGAAGAGCTCTCTGCTGTGTCTGGGCCTCACACATGTTTCACTCCTGAGGTAAAGTTCTCCTGGAAAAGACAGAAGGAGGGCGGCTCTCTGGAGGAGCTGACCCCTGCTGAGGGAGAGCAGCTGGAGCTCAGAGAGTCGGGACGCAGAGCCTCCATCAGGCTGGTGGATAGAGATGATCTCTACACATATAAATACACCTGCTCCATCAAGCACGAGGGAGGCACAGTGGAGGACACAGTGGAAGAAAGAGTGGAGGAAAGAGTGGAGGCCCAAGCACTAGAAGGTAATGGAGGCTTGGTGACTGTGTCCAGCAGTGGTTCAGCTTCATGTGGAGATGCTGTCAAAGAGATCAGAGGAGCAGAGGACTGACATTTGTCACTGCAGCTCCAAACATTAAATTCTTCTTTCTGTTTCAGAGGTTCCTCATGTCTCTCAGTACAAAGTGAAGCGGCTCTGTCTGCAGTACACAGTGCTGATAGTGAAGAGTCTGGTGTACTGCTGTGGACTCTCTCTGCTGATGATCCTCAGAAACAAGTGACCGTCCACCAGCTCCACACATGCTGACTGACTTTTTTCTGCTCCTCTTTTCTCTCCATCACATCTCATCACTTCATCTCATTCATCACTTTGATCAGTCTTCAGAAATGTTGTTGAAATGTTCTTCTTTGTAATCTGTATCTGTTCATTCACGTGTTGACTGTCGTCCTTTAAATAGAAACACATATATTCACATAGAAATCTGCTCTTAGAACGTGTTCATTCTCTAGTCGTCTAGTTTATTTCCACTTTTAAACTGGGACTTGTATAATAATGAAAATGAAGCTGAATCATCATCAGTTTCCAGCTGTTTCTTCTGCTCTTGTGTTTCTTTCTAATAAATGCAGACTCCACCAGGCTGCTCTTTAGTTTCACTGGAACACACTCAATAAACACGAGAAACCGACACAATCCCAGAGTCTGGTTTTCATCAACTGATTTTTATGTGTCTTAACAAACAAGTAAAACACTTGAACTTTAGAGTTTGGACGTCAGTGAATAAAGTAACAAGCTGCTTCCAGTTCCTGGATGTGAGTCTATGAACCCTGTGAATGAAGCACAGACTGATGCACTGAGAGAAAATGAAGCTTGAAGAGAATTTCCATGAGAAATGTGTCTCAGTGGTTAATGAGGTCAACTCATGATACATTTAAAGTGATTGGGACGTTCAGACTTTTTCTTCCAACTAGAACTTAGTGAACTAATGAGACTGGAGGTGAACCAACATGGACGCCTGCTTCACAACAACAGCATGACTTGTTTGTCTCATGGGTTTGTGTCTCTGTCTCACTGAGGCTTGTGTTTGTTCTGATTAATGACAACACAACAACAGGAAGCATTATTGTTTCTAATAGAAGCTGAAAATCCTCTCACAGGATCAATTTAAACACTTTACAGGTAAAAACTTTAAACTTCTTTAAAGTTCTATTTATCAGAGAGGAGACATTTATGAGAGGATGGAAGATTTTTTTTTCATTTTAATTTGTTTTATTTAACTGTAAACACAAATGTGTTTGTAATGTGTGATATCAGATGTAAACGTGTTTCTCTCTCAGATGAAGAACACAGGTGCTTCCTTTAAAGATTCTTTAACCAGAGCTGGTGGTTGAAACTGTCATTGTGTCATTAAAGTGAAAAGCCACAGCTAACGGTGTGGAGGCTGCAGAGCACAAACCCACACAGCCCGTCTGCTGCAGGAAGGAAGTCTGATTGGCTGTCAGCAGTTTGTTTTCTGTCCTAATAACCACTGAGAACAGATTGATATCGGCTGATGAACACACTCATCACCTCCCCTCCCTTTCTCTTGTTTCCTGTAAACCTTTGTTCCTCTGAGCCTCCACCCACACAGAGATGAACTGAGTCCAATCACCACCTGAAGCTGGTGTCATGTTCAGGGTATTTATAGGTTTTCATGAATAAAGATGGACTTTACACTTTGAAATAATCACTAAGTGCATTAATTAAATGTTATTTATTCACCAGAAACCTCTGTAATTAATGAGTGATTAGGATTCATCCACTAAAGGTCCAGTTAGAGGACCAAACTTTCAGTTTTCGCTCTCAAACAGTTGATTTTTCCCACTGACACACTGCCCTGTGCTAATAAAACTATTTCATGATTTTAATGAAACACACCCTTTCATTTGATCAACATTCAAACACAGCACTGACTCATCAAACCCTCTGCATGATACTTTTTAACAGTCTTTACTGCCTGACATGTTTGATAAACACTGACCTATCAGCTCTGATCATTTTGAAATGATGAAGCAAAGAAAGCAGCGCCATCCGTGGTAGTCCCTGGAAGTACAAAATCTTGAGCCAAAACAGTTGAAAAAAATGAAGCTGATCATAACCGACAGTCGGGGAAAACCCAAACACCACCTGTTTTTTCCTCATACCAGATCATAGGGGGTGAAATCAAAGTCTCTGCTGAACTCCATCACCACAGGAACCACCAGAGCTGCTGCCTCAGCCCTGACCAAACGCTCTCTACACCTATGACTGTGTCTGTACTAACAGAAATATTGTCACCGTCAAATACACAAAAAAAAAAAAAGAAAAAAAAACCCCCCCTGGGAAGGGAACTCTACAAAAAAACAAAAAAATAAATCACCACCTATGGAAGGACAACAATCTGTTTCAACATAAAAAAAACAAAAAAATCTTCGGACTTCCAGAGGAAAGCCCCCCTCGCCCCCCCCCTTCAACACCGGGGGGGACTGAAGTGGATCAGCCCAACAGCACAAGTCCGGGCTTCGGGGTTGTCCCGAAAACCCGAGCGACCCACAAAACCGGGACAACAGTGAACCGAAGGGGGCCAACCAAAGCAGCCCCCCTCCCCCCCAGACTCTGGGAATCTTTTATAAAGTTTTTGCATTGGCCCCCCATGCGCTTCAGCAGGATCATTTTAAGTTTCTTTTAGTAGATTTTAAATTTTCTTAATGGTCTTGGACTTTTTTATTTGTCTGACCTACTTTTACCATATCGACCCTCATGAACCCTCAATTTTTCCTTGGTACCAAGGCCCTTTTAACCCCCCACAAGTTCTATCTAAACACCGGGGAGGCAGCTTTCAGTTATTAGGCCCCCACGGGGGAACAGCTGGAGAAGCTCAGGGCTTCAGAGATGTTGATATTTTTTAAAAAGAGGCTCAAGACTCTAAAAACTTTTTAATTCTTCTTTTAAATTTCTGATTTGATGTTTTTATTTCTTTCCTATTCGTTTTATACAGTTGATTTTTACTGTCACTGGTTTTTACGGGAACTTTTTTTTATATTTATAACCTATCTTACGGTTAAGGGACTTTTTTTTTATCTTTTATTTTAGTTTTTACCACATCTTACTGTTTTAGTCTTTAGTTCTAGGCCTGTCCTGTCAGCCTGTGGGGCTGCCGTCGTTGGGCCCCCTCATCCTGGTTTTTTTTATTTTGGGGTGACTTTACACAAGACCGTATGGTCTGCAGGGGGTTTATTCTGACTTTTTTTTTTGTAATCATGTTTTGTTTTTTCCTGTTTTATTTTGTTAAGTTCTGGATTTCCGTCTTGTCTTCCTTGTGTGTCCCTTGATTGTTCATTGGTTCACCTCGTCATTGCCCTGACATTTTTCACCGTGTTTGCGCCCTCACCCTTTTGTGACATGTAGCCCTGCCTTTCCTTTGCTCTTGTGGCGTCATTTTATGTTCCTTATGTTCCATTCCTTGTTTTTCCTTACTTGTTGATGATTTTTTTTTTTCTTCTTCTTCTTGTTTTTTGATTTTGTTTCTTTTTTCTTTTTTTTTAAAAAAGAACTACATTAATAAAGTTTGTTTTGGGGCATCGGGGCTGAAAGGATTTAATTTAATTTAATTTAATTTCATTTCTTTTTATTTAAAAAAAATTAGGAAACCCTTTGCTCGGACTTAAAATTTCCCCTGTACTAAAGTCTTTCTATTCTATCAGACAGTTAAAAGTGAACTTCCCCAAGAGTTTCCAGCATTTCCCAGCAACTTGTCGTTATTCGATCAAAAGTGTAAACGGAACAAGGAAAAAATTGGATTTGAGTGATGCTTTTTTCTATCCTTGGGTTTTGGTCATTTGTGTCCTCACTGTTGAGGAAGGGGATGTCACTAGATCAAGATGGTTTCTCATTTTATCACCCTTGTCTTTACTTGTGGCATTGTTTGGTGAATAAAGGTGATGCTAGCTTATGTCCTTTACTTGAAGCTGCAGTACTGGGTGATGGTTCCCAGTTTTTGACAGGGGTTAATTTTGAGGGGCCCTCTTGCTTGTATCTTTGATAATTTCACGGGAGCTGCCCAGGGCTAAGTTCCTCTCCTTGTGTGAGTCTGTCAGTAGAGAGGGTTTTCAGGGGAGCTGTCCAGTGCTGAAATGAGGAACGGGTTTTGTCAGTAGCCTTGCCCCAAGGAAATTAAAAACTCTGAAGTTTAAAACAATCTCTAGATGTTTGGGTATTTTTCTTATTTACGTGTACGATCGATAGAGTTCTTTGAGACTTGAAAACTGCGAGACCTGGTGTTTTTTCTGTGTGTTTGTAGTCACTTTTCCTTTTTCGATTGTGAAATGATGCATTTTGATCCTGATAAATCAAAACTCGGAGCTTTTTAAATGTTGGGCCATTTCCAACTATTTCTAACAGACTGATACTTTATTGCACAGTTACCATTAAAGAATGGGGTCCATTGGAGTGTCAGGATGAACATATGTTTTCAGGGAAGACAAGAGAAAAAAAGAATAAAGCTGTTTTTAAGATTATTTCTACCCACATTCCAGCTCGGCCTGGCCCGGGGCTGGGCAGTATGGGCAAATCTAAGGCACCATCCACCGGGGGGCGCTGATGGGAGAAGAAAAAAAAAAATGAAACTTATATTATTTGTTTTATTTTTATCTAAAAACTAATTAAACCCACATTAATGGTACTGCATTGCAAAGCCTATTAAATAATAACAATGCCCTTGTACACCATGTAAAGGGGGCACATCATGTATTTTAATTCTTCATAACTCAGCATTTCCACGTGCTATATTTTACTGCATTTACTGCTTCTTTGATTCTTAATCACATTTTAACTGTAATGAAAATAAATTGAATCTAATCAAATTTAGCATATCAAAAATAATTCCTTGTATTTATACAGAAAACAGCAAGTGAGTAATCCAAAATAAACTTTTACTATTAACCTAACACCCAACGATGTCACTGACCCCGTTCTCTCTTCAGAACCTGTTAAACCCTGCTCCTGCAAACCCGGGGCCACTACAGTCACCGCCACTTCATCAGCATCAAGCGATCCTCCTGTCGCCTCCCCCTCAGAAGAACCCATGAGCAGCATAGGAATAAAGGCTGCACGAATAGCCCCTGACTGGCCACCCTCCTCTTACCGAGAGGTACGACAGGATTGTTTCACAGAGGTCATTTCAAACTGAAAACACCTTAACTTCACTAAAAAAAAGGGAGGACAAAGGTGTCAACATGTATTTTAACAGACACTTGGTCAATGGAGAAAAAATCGAAGCTGGCTGATTACTCAAAAAGGATGATAGCTTGCACTGTTTCTCCTACTTTAAATATCTTATTGTTAATGGTTTTCTTGTTTCTCAAAAAAATGAAAGAAATTCAGAGACACAACTTTTCATTTTTTTAAAATTTTTGTTTTTTTTTTAGGTTATTTTTTTTTTCAGAGCAGGGGAAACCTTTTAACTGACCAGAAACTCTCAGAGTCATGAGTTTTGATTCACTTTTAGGAGTTGAAGTAATAATTAAAAATTTTCATATTATACAGTAAACCTGATCGAGACGGATTTAGTTTTCTCATCTCTTTAAATGTTAAATGTACAAACAAAGTTTTCAGGAAAACAACCCTTTAAAAAAAGTATTACAGAGAACAGTCCGGGTTACAAAGTCACCCCAACCTGAATGTGTTTTGTGGGAAATAATGTTTTTTTGTTTTTTTCTGCATCATGTGACCCCGATGTTTTTCATTGCTGTCAATTCAGATCAAGACATGAAAGACACAGCAGCTTGATCTGAGCTGTCAATCTCACGCCGTCTCATCTGTGGGCTGCAGGGGCTGATGGGAGCTTTTAGGGCCCGCTAGAAACCATGGCCTCGTCTCATGTCACAGCTCGTCCTTTTTGGGCCCAGCTGCATCAGAGCCCACTTTTCCCCCGGTTCAACCAGAGGATACACCCCCACACAAAATGCTTTTCCCCCCCAGCTGCTGCCTGGCTGTCTGTGTTTAGGGAGTGTTTCCAACAAACTCCCTTTAACAAAAACTGTCTCACTAACCTTCATTATCGTCTGTGTCCTACACCCTGGTTTCCCCTGGGAGCAGATCGACCCAGGACCTTAAAATTGACCAGGAAGTTTTGGGCAAACAGCTCCTTCGATTTTATGGGAAATTTAACATGTGATGAAAATTATAATATGGTACCCCGAAAAAGAAACTTCATTTTATTACTGCTATTTATGAGGATAGTGGTGAATTACTTTTAGGTTTCAATCATACTGGGGGATGATTTTCACTGTGATAAACAAACATTTGGGAGTTGAAATAAAGAAAATTAAAAATCGTCATTAGCCTCCTACTACTGCGGCGTTTGGGTTTATACCCACAGGAGAAATGATGCGAGCAGCCTGAACAAACCCAAAAATGACAGATGTCAAACAGTGTTTGTGACAGGAAGGACAGTAAAAACCCCAGCCCAGGTTCACATATTTTCACCTCCATCCAGACAGATCCCCCAAAATAGAGCGAGGGAGATTCTTTTTCCCCTCTCACATTTATTTGACATCAGATTTTTTCATGTTGTTAGCAGATATTTCAACAGTTAGAAAAAAAGAAAACAACACAGAAAAGAAGAAAAAGCAAAAAAACAAAGCAATCAAAGAATTCAATGAAAAAAGCAAAAGAACACAAAGATTTTTCAAAGACTTTTAAAAAACAAAATTTAAAGAAGAATGTTTCAGACAAATGTTCCCAAAGTAGATGAAGCTCCTCTGCTTCACTCACTTGATGTAATCTTATCTAATCTGACACTTATTTCCAGTTATCTAACGTTTACTATTTCCAAAACCATTATCGATTAAAGTTATTCATACAAGTTACTGTCTGTTATATTTTTCCCATTTTTATTTTACCTTTCTTTTTTTCCCGTCAGTAGTTTCAACTCTCCTTTTCTGCATGATGACAGCTCACTAATACCACAGTAACACACATTAACACAACAGAGGGAGGAGAGAATGCAAGTTTTTTTCTGGAAATAAAAACGGGGTAGAGTGCGCTTAAAACCACAAGGGGCAAAGGGTTTAAACCCCTCGATTTTCTCCAAGGGACCGGGCAAAAATAAAAAATTTAAAAATCCTGATCTAGACTTTGGAGCACAAAAAGTAATTTGGGGGGGTGGGGGAAGTTTTTTTGTTAGAAATGAAAACGTAACAAGAAAAAATATGTTGCAAATAACATAATATACAGAAAAAAAAATGGAATCTGCATGTGGCATAGACTCCAGTCTCCCCGCCACCATCCAGTGGGCAAGAGGTCACAAAAAGAATGAATGTTTCCAAGAAAGAAATTTTTAGTGGTGTGAGGGGCAGTAAGGGTTAAAAACGGAGAAGGTTTGGTTTGAAACCATAGGGTGACTGGGGCCTCTGTGGTGTTTTAGACAGTTATGTTTAAAACAAACCCAAAAGTGCGATAAGAAAAAAAATCAAAAAAAAAAAAGTTAGTCTTTTACTGCCCCTGTCTCCCTTCCCTGGAAAAAGGGTTTCTGGCAGGCTCGTGGTAAGGGCATCCCGTATCAGTGGCAGATGTTTAAAGTAAAAAACATAGTGTCAATTCAACTCTTTTGAGTTGAATTTAACTCTGTTTTCGATCAAATTTCTCTTTAGAATGAAATTTTACTCAATTCCCGTGTCAAAACTACAAAGAAAAAGAGAACAAATATTTAACCCTGAGCTTTGTTCTGCCTAGAGTAATTGATAACACTTTATGATAATTTACTCCAAAATTTAGTTATTTAAAAATTACACTCACAGTGTAAGTTTTTTATTTTATCTTCCAGGTTATTTTTTTTTATTATTTAGGTGCTAAAACTACTGAAAAGATTGATCTAACTTATCAAATGAAAAAAAGACAGACAAAAAGGTTACAGTAACAACTTTTTTTTAATCTCACCAATGAAGCAATAAGGGAACAATTAGAAGCGTGCCATTTACTCCATATGAACTCTGTATGTCAAAAGGCCCGGAAAGGGAGGTTTTGTCAACATGAAAGAAATAAAAATCTTGCTTTTTCCTTGTTACTTCGTATGCATGGGAAATTTTTTTGAAAAATAAGCATTGTTACTGTTTATTTTAAAAAAGGGACAGGCAATTTCATGAACACTGATTTCCCATGGGTTAAAAAAGCCAGAAGACAAACAAGGGGACAGTAACAACTTTCTTTTAAAGCTCACCAGATAAGCAAAAAAGGAACAATATAAGGGGCTGTGCCATTCACTCCCTAGACACTGTATTCAAAAGGCATAGCTCCCGCTAGCTTCCCCCCCCAGCCGTTAGATAGCTCCTGCTTGCTGTCCCCCTGCAGCTCCCGTTAGCATAGCTCCTCTAGTCGCCCCCGAGCTCCCCTTTGCTAGCCCGTACGTCCCCCTGCACTCCCTTTTGCTAGCTCCTGCTGCTGTCCCCTGCAGCTCCCGTTAGATAGCTCCCGTTGTGTCCCCTTCACTCCCAAGACTGGGGGAAAACAAGCGCTTCCCTAAGTTGGGTTTTTGTTGGCATACCATGAAATGTTTTTGTGTTTTTTTTGAGATGGACCAGGGGAAGGATGTAAAAAAGGAAGAGGAGGGTCCCAGGACAGAGCCTCGGGGAACCAATGTCATCATACAATTATACAGAATCTTTGCCTTTTTTGTTTAAGTGGCACAATCTGTTGGGTTTAAAAAATTATTTTTTCATCAAAAAAGTCATTTATCTTGGAATAACAACTCTTTATCGCAGGTTTTTTCTTGGGTGTGACACAAGGATGAATTTGGGGTTTAATACGGGATCTGTTATCAAGAAAAATCCTCATCAATCTTTATTAACCATGATCTATCTTACATCTCATACTCAATGTGTTTGTGCTTTTACTTTACGAGCCCCCTCAGTGGTATTAAATTATTAATGATGAAATTAATCATTGTGCAAAAATGATAATACTCTCCAACAGAGTCTCAGCTCCACCTCACGTTGCAATCCCCCAAGTTTCTGCCCATTTTCAAAGTACATTTTTTGCAAATATATGTTTTTTATGTATCAAAAACCATCCACAAGCTACTTCCAACCTGTTTTTTACTCTACATACCAGTTCAATTCCCCAAAAACATCGATACTTTTTTTAAAAATTTTTTTTGTAGAACTCACAATTTTCATTAAAGAACAGGGTCCCCATTATTAGAACCCTTTCCCGCTCCCATTAGAGAAAAAACAGTGCACATTCAAGAAGCAAAATACATTTTATTTCCAATTTTGCAAATACAAATTTCGTACTCCATCCATTTCCATAATATTTAGTTTTATCTGGGAAAATGCAGTGCAACTACTCACTAACGCCACCAAATGGCACTTTCTCAGTTTGGTGAACTGGTTGAAAAAGCTGTTAAATAGATACCGGAGGTCGTCCACAGCGGTGCCACCACACCACGGTTTTCAGAGGTTTATGAGGGTAAATATAGTACAAATGTGGCTGTTTACAGGAAATATCGAAAGAGTAATGCATGTTTACAGACTGAAGTCATTTACTGAAATGTGTATGTGTTAGCGGTTGGCAGAGAAACAGACGATGAGGCACCCAACGGTTGTCAAGTAGCAGGACGTCATCAATGCTGTTTGTGCTACGGGAAAAATGCACAAGTTAATAACGTTATGTATTACAACTCTACATTCAGCTTTCATTGTGAAGTTCTGACCTGTGAATGTGTGTTTGCTGTGAATTTGTGGGCACTTTGTGGTTTAGGGTCAAGCCACTGTAGTTAATTCTTTGTACTCTATTGTTGCCTATAAGGACATTTTGGTACACTTCAGCAGTCTGTACTGGACTGTAGGACATATTTTAATACTCTGTTGTAATAGGTTAATTACTCAAGACTAAACTAGACTAAACACAGTTACAGTAAGTGTCCCAGTGTACCAGGCACAGTGTGGTGTCGCTGATTTTTGTTTTTGACTAGTACTGTAGACACAGTTGAAGACTCTCAGTCAGTTTTAGTTCTAAACTTGCATCATTGATTTTATTTAAACACCATATTCTTCTGTTCAGAAATAAAGACCCCAGAAGATATTTCTGTGTCCTGTGCTGGTTCAGTTTAACTTGGCTACATATGTATCCTTTTTCTTTATCAGTTGTCCTTTTTTGTGTGACTGCTATTGCATTGATTGTTAAAGCTGAATTTTGTTTAGGAGGGCCACCTGACAAGCGCATATAGGGTTTTTTGTTTCCTCCTGCACATTCCCACCTCAAACTTCACATTATTTTCTCTTCGCAATGTATGTGCTTTGTTATGATATTGATCTGCTCGATATACCTTTTACTTGCGTGCTATTAAATGAAAATAAATGAATATGTTTTTTTTGTTTGTTTGTTTTTTTAAATACATAAATAAATCACACCATAGTCAGACAGAGAAGCTGGTTCAGGGACAGGCTGCTGTCTCTGTCCTGCTCCATGGACACGTTGAGGAGGACGTTTGTCCTTCAGGACATAAGACTCTACAGCGCCTCCCTGTGAGGAACCAACTGGACTGTGGTCATTACTGATACTATTCTATATATTTATTCACATTATTACATGTTTAGGTTATAACTTAAATATGTTTCATATGTGTTTCTATGTAATGATGCTACTGGACACTGAATGTCCAACAGAAAATCTGATGACCAAAACAGATGTTGACCTGCTGGTGGCGCTAGATAAAAAGTCCAAATCAACAGTCAGTTAATGAAGTTGATCCTCTGGGACCAAGAATGTGTAGAAATGTTGATGTGAGTCCATCATCCATCCTTTAGTCCAGATCCAGTCCATGACTAAGACTAAAGTAGTGGACTGACCAACCACTGACATTAACATCAGAGCCATGCTGCTAGTGAGGCTAAAAGAAAGGAGAAGAAGAGACAGTCATGTAGATGTGAACATCAGAGAAACACATCAAGGAGCTGAAATATGATCCTTCCTCCTCATGTGACTCCTTCCCCTCAGCTGACTCTCTCAGCAGCACACAGGTTTTTGTATTAGTCTTTTTCACTGTGTGACAGCGGCTACTACCTCATCTTTGGCTCTGGAACTAAACTGTATGTAACAGGTAAGAACAAACATTTCTTTTCCTTCACCTGTTTTATTGTAGAAGCTGAAATGTGTTTAAAGTCAGATTGTGCTGCTTCAGGCTTTACATGTTAGTTTTTTCCTCATTAGTAGAGAATTCATCCTGCAGCCATTGTTCCATAAGAAAAGCTCAATCATTTCTGAAAACATGTTGAAATGTGACTGAACAACTAAAGTCATTCTTTCTTTCTGTAAATATTAGTGACGTTACAAACATTTAGGATTTGATCGTCTCAGTAATTCTGTTGAAAACAAGATGATATTTGATGTTCAACTATTTCACATTCTTTTCAAGTGTCTATCGATTGTATTGGATCATTTCTGAAAGTTAGAACCTTGTCAGATCTAATCGCTGTCACTTATTTTATATGATGGTAAATGTGTCTTTAATTGATGATGTGTTAATAGAAAAAGAAAAAACACAAAGTGAAAGTGATGTTAAATTAAATGAAGTTTTATCACCATCATCAGCATAAAGTATCTAAACATTTGAACATGACTGACACAAACTAACATGTTGATGTGTTTTATTAGTGATTAAAGTCTGTGCTCTTAAATGTGTCATATTCAATACATATTGTAATCACTGAAATGACAAATGAACAACTGAAAAACACAATTCAGGGATTTGGAAATGATGTAAATAATTTATTCCTTTAACCAGAATGATCCCACTGAGACTGAGAAGCTCTTTTTGAAGGGAGTCCTGGTGAAAATAGACAGCAGCAAATACAAAACACACTTAGAAAATGACACAGTTAAAAGACAAAGAAAAGACAAATGAAAAGAAGATGATTCAATTTACAAGCAGGTTATGAAAACTAGTGAATATTGTGGAGTCGGCCTCATGTCCTCTCAGTTTGGATTTAAAAGCTCTCAATGAAAAATGAAAAATATCATTTTATCTGTATCTTTGGTGAACAGTTCATGCTGCAATTAGAGTCTGACTTTTAATTCTTGAACCATTTGTTGTTTTTCTTGGAGGCTACATTTAACAGACTTATCTCCATGTTTGGCGTCAAAATGACGACGTAGATTTTACTCCTTCATCATGTTTTTTTTCCTTGAAGCACGAACATTCACTTTCCCATCTTTTCTTAAATTTCCTTCCTTCTGAGTCAGTTTTTCTCTTCTTGGACATTTTGGGATTAACTGTTGATATTTCCAATCACCACATCAGGTCACGACATTGACGTACATTATGGGAGATATAGTTCATGATAAACACTTTATTAGAATAATTATCAGATCATTAATATTGAGAATTACTCCTCATGCATATGTTGACGACCATATGTGTGTTAAGTTGTGGTGGGTCAAATAAAATGATGTGTCAGGACACATTCAGCCTTGAGTTTGACACATGTGATCCACAGTCCATAATATCCTACAATGAAAAGCAGTGTTGAATGTAGATGATGTTCAGGCTGATCTTCATTAACCAGTGAACGCACCGTTAATGATGAACCATGTGTTCAGGTTGTGGAGAAACAAATGCTGCTATCCAGATGACGTCTTATTGTAGAAGGCCTTTCTTATTTCACCAAGACAATGTCAAAGTGCATTCTGCACGTTTTCCAACAGCAAGGCTCCGTAGTAAAAGACTGAGAACTGACCTGAAAACAGTTGGTGCATTATGATCAAAAAACAACAAGAAAAACTAAGGAGGCCCTGAAAAACCAAAGCTTCTATCAAGTCATCATGGAAAATATTTCTCTTTCTAAACTACAACAGCAGTGAGTTGATAAAAGAAGACGTGATGAAACACAGTCCACATGTTTCTGTCCAACTTCTTTGAAACGTGTTGTTGGCTTCAAATTCAGAACCAGAAAATAACGTCTTTCCATTAAAAGTTGAAATGATCCATGTAATTTCCAGGATCAGACTGAATCCAGAGCAGAGCTGGAAGCTGCTGTTGACTGTGTGAATGTGTGTGTGCTGTCAAACTTCAGATGAGCAGGTAGTGAAGCCCGTGGTGAGCGTGTACCCAGCAGCATCCAGAGCCCACCAGGAGGGGAAGAGCTCTCTGCTGTGTCTGGCCTCACACATGTTTCCTCCTGAGGTCAAGTTCTCCTGGAAAAGACAGAAGGAGGGCGGCTCTCTGGAGGAGCTGACCCCTGCTGAGGGAGAGCAGCTGGAGCTCAGAGAGTCGGGACGCAGAGCCTCCATCAAGCTGGTGGATAGAGATGATCTCTACACATATAAATACATCTGCTCCGTCGAGCACGAGGGAGGCACAGTGGAGGCCAAAGCACTACAAGGTAATGAAAACTCTGTGACTGTGTCCAGCAGTGATACAGATAATCTCTCACTGCAGCTCTAAACATTTGACTCCTTTTCTGTTTCAGAGGTTCCTCATGTCTCTCAGTACAAAGTGAAGCTGCTCTGTCTGCAGTACACAGTGCTGATAGTGAAGAGTCTGGTGTACTGCTGTGGACTCTCTCTGCTGATGAGCCTCAGAAACAAGGGACCGTCCACCAGCTCCACACATGCTGACTGACTGTTTTCTGCTCCTCTTTTCTCTCCATCACATCTCATCACTTCATCTCATTCATCACCTTGATCAGTCTTCAGAAATGTTGTTGAAATGTTCTTCTTTGTAATCTGTATCTGTTCATTCACGTGTTGATTGTCGTCCTGTAAATAGAAACACATATATTCACATAGAAATCTGCTCTTAGAACGTGTTCATTCTCTAGTCGTCTAGTTTATTTCCACTTTTAACTGGGACTTGTATAATAATGAAAATGAAGCTGAATCATCATCAGTTTCCAGCTGTTTCTTCTGCTCTTGTGTTTCTTTCTAATAAATGCAGACTCCACCAGGCTGCTCTTTAGTTTCACTGGAACACACTCAATAAACACGAGAAACCGACACAATCCCAGAGTCTGGTTTTCATCAACTGATTTTTATGTGTCTTAACAAAACAAGTGAAACACTCGAACTTTAGAGTTTGGACGTCAGTGAATAAAGTAACAAGCTGCTTCCAGTTCCTGGATGTGACGTCTATGAACCCTGTGAATGAAGCACAGACTGATGCACTGAGAGAAAATGAAGCTTGAAGAGAATTTCCATGAGAAATGTGTCTCAGTGGTTAATGAGGTGAACTCATGATACATTTAAAGTGATTGGGACGTTCAGACTTTTTCTTCCAACTAGAACTCAGTGAACTAATGAGACTGGAGGTGAACCAACATGGACGCCTGCTTCACAACAACAGCATGACTTGTTTGTCTCATGGGTTTGTGTCTCTGTCTCACTGAGGCTTGTGTTCTGTTCTGATTAATGACAACACAACAACAGGAAGCATTATTGTTTCTAATAGAAGCTGAAAATCCTCTCACAGGATCAATTTAAACACTTTACAGGTAAAAACTTTAAACTTCTTTAAAGTTCTATTTATCAGAGAGGAGACATTTATGAGAGGATGGAAGATTTTAAACACAACACGATAAAATAATTAGTTTTATTTAATTGTAAACACAAATGTGTTTGTAATGTGTGATATCAGATGTAAACGTGTTTCTCTCTCAGATGAAGAACACAGGTGCTTCCTTTAAAGATTCTTTAACCAGAGCTGGTGGTTGAAACTGTCTTGTGTCATTAAAGTGAAAAGCCACAGCTAACGGTGTGGAGGCTGCAGAGCACAAACCCACACAGCCCGTCTGCTGCAGGAAGGAAGTCTGATTGGCTGTCAGCAGTTTTGTTTTCTGTCCTAATAACCACTGAGAACAGATTGATATCGGCTGCTGAACACACTCATCACCTCCCCTCCCTTTCTCTTGTTTTCTGTAAACCTTTGTTCCTCTGAGCCTCCACCCACACAGAGATGAACTGAGTCCAATCACCACCTGAAGCTGGTGTCATGTTCAGGGTATTTATAGGTTTTCATGAATAAAGATGGACTTTACAGTTTGAAATAATCACTAAGTGCATGAATTAAATGTTATTTATTCACCAGAAACCTCTGTAATTAATGAGTGATCAGGATTCATCCACTAACAGGTCCAGTTAGAGGACCATGAACTTTCAGTGTTCAGCTCTCAAACAGTTGAGTTTCCACTGACACACTGACCTGCTGCTAATGAAACTATTTCATGACTGTTAATGAAACGCATCCTTCATTTGATCAACATTCAAACATCAGCACTGACTCATCAAACCTCTGGATGATACTTTTTAACAGTCTTTACTGCTCTGACATGTTTGATAAACACAGACCTGATCAGCTCTGATCACTTATAAATGTAGAAGCAAAGAGAAGCAGCGCCATCCTGTGGTGAGTTACTGGAAGTACAAAAGCATTGAGTCGCTGTATGTCTGGTTGGAGAGAGGATTCAGAGGAGCTGTCCAGTGCTGAAGTTGTGAACCTCAACAAGTCTGGTTAAAGCTTGGAAGCAGTTTTCAAATGGGTGAAGGAACCATGTTCATCTGTAGAAATAATACTACATACCACAGGACCACAGCGCCATCATCGTGTCCAGGAATGAGACACAGACTGTCTTTTAGAGATGAATGGACTGTGGTACGAGGAGTTCAAATCACTCCCAGCAGCAAAGGACCATGTGAAGGAAATGGAGGAAACAGGTACCAAAAATGTCATCATCTCATCCTCTACTACTGCTTATCCTCACTAGGGTCATGGTGGTTGCTGGAGCCTATCCCAGCTGTCATCGGTCTGTCTGTCTCAGGGCCAACACGGAGACAAACAACCATTCACACTCACACTCACACCGAGGGTCTGTTTAGGGTGACCAATTGGCTGAACGACCATGTCTTTGGAGGTGGGCCATAGGGGTGCCTCCACAGGGCTCAGCCCGACCCGGCAGAGAGGTGGGCCCCACACCTAATTGTGGAGTGTCCAACCACCCAGGCTGAAGGGACACAAGGGACGGCACCCCCACAGACAGACAGGACCAGCCCCCAGCGTGGCAGGACCCCACCAGGAAACACTGGAGAATTAAAGGACGGAAACAGAAAGATGTGGAAAGAAATAGGAAAAATAAATGAATAAAAATTAAAATAAATGTGAAATAACATAAAGTAAATGACTTTAAACACTGTTTATCCAACACAAATATAAAAGTAAATAAATAAGTACTAAGAGGAGTTGAATAAAAGTATTAAAATGAGCCATGTAAAACACTAATGACACAAATAAAAATATTCATGATAAAATATGATGAATAGAATTGACAAGAATTAAAATCAGTAATGTGATGAAATGAAAAAGAATTAAGGAGAAATTAAGTCATGTAAAAGCCTGATTAAAAAGACGAGTGTTGAGCCTCTTTTTAAAAGTATCAACAGTCTCTGAGGCCCTGAGCTTCTCCAGCTGTTCCACAGTGTGACGACCCCTCCCTCTTCTGGTCGTCATGATTGTTTTTCTGCAGGCTCATTGCAGGTATATGGGTGGAGCTGAAGAACCAAGTCACATGCACCTGGGCAACCTGCCCCAGGGTGTTTAGCTGACTCTTCATTCTCACTCTCTCTCTCTGATCACCTGCTTGGTTTGTGTTTGTGTTTCTTTGTTTTAAACATCAACACATTTCATTTACATACATCGTTGCATACATTACTGACCTTACTGATATCGTTATCATGATGATTTTAGTTGTATTTATAAATACATTTTCAGTTAAATTACTTTAAACGTGTGTGGTCTCCCCCTTTGTATTGCTCTCTGAGCCAGGGCTGTAACAACAGTCGGGGCCATAATAACTAAATGCTGCCATCCCGTGTGTCTTAGATAGAACTTGTGGTTGGTTCAAAGGCCGGTGCTGGAAGACCTCAGAGTTCAAGAGGTTTGAAGGGTCAAAGTAAGTCAGACAAATAAGAAGGCCCAAGACCGTTAAGACATTTAAAAACCACTAAAAGAACCTAAAAACAATCCTGAAGCACACGGGGAGCCAATGCAAACATTTTAAAACTGGTGTCACGTGTTCCCGCCCTCTGGTCCTCATCAGTCATGATCCAGAGGACAAGAGATAAAAGCATCAGCACCTCCGTGTTACCCTGAGAGAGAAACGGGCGACTCTAGCTGTATTCTTAAGGTGGTAAAAACCTATCTTTGTTATGTTTTTAATATGACGAGTAAAAGTCAACTCAGACTCAAAAATCATGCCCAGGTTCTTTACAGATTGTCAAAGGTTAAAATCCTGTAGTTTTGGTAAAAGTTTCTCTCTCTGGTGTTCAGGACCAATGACTAAAACCTCTGTTTTGTCCTGGTTGAGCTGCAGGAATGTACAGCTGCGTATCATGGTCATAACAATGGAAGTTGGTGCCGTGTCTCCTGATGACGTCCCCAAGTGGAACGTAGGATTCAGACTGGCTGGAGTGAAGCAGTGTGTTGTTTGAACCAGCAGAGGACGCCAGAGGGACTGTTGGATTCTCTCCAGTACAACATGTTTACAGCAGATTTGATCCAAGGAAACATTCATGTGATTCACATGACAGTGTTGACAACAGTCAAACGTATAAACATTGAAAGTAAAGAAAGGGTCCAACTACAGTAACTGATACTGATCATATCTGCTGAATATCATGAAAGTAGAGACAGAGAGAGATCCACTCTGAAGAGGAGGAGGAAAGAAACGATCCATGGATGATGAGATTTTCATTTTCTTTCTTCTTTTCATTGATCAAATTCATCATTGTAGTTTCTCTTTGGATGGTAAAACTGCAGATGTGAACAGCTACAGTGGTAATGAACAATCAGCTGACACCAGATTGACTCTGTTTGTCCAGAACTTGGTGGATGTTCTGCGTCCAGAGCTCACAGCTGTTTCTCTCAAACATTGTCTGGATGCTTTTGTACTTCCAGGGAGTCACCACAGGATGGCGCTGCTTCTCTTTGCTTCTTCATTTCAAAATGATCAGAGCTGATCA
The DNA here is from genome assembly GCF_022458985.1 of Mugil cephalus. Lineage (NCBI taxonomy): Eukaryota > Metazoa > Chordata > Actinopteri > Mugiliformes > Mugilidae > Mugil > Mugil cephalus. The sequence goes on from NC_061776.1 coordinate 3,649,748, forward strand.
GGTCTGTGTTTATCAAACATGTCAGAGCAGTAAAGACTGTTAAAAAGTATCATCCAGAGGTTTGATGAGTCAGTGCTGATGTTTGAATGTTGATCAAATGAAGGATGTGTTTCATTAACAGTCATGAAATAGTTTCATTAGCAGCAGGTCAGTGTGTCAGTGGAAACTCAACTGTTTGAGAGCTGAACACTGAAAGTTCATGGTCCTCTAACTGGACCTGTTAGTGGATGAATCCTGATCACTCATTAATTACAGAGGTTTCTGGTGAATAAATAACATTTAATTCATGCACTTAGTGATTATTTCAAACTGTAAAGTCCATCTTTATTCATGAAAACCTATAAATACCCTGAACATGACACCAGCTTCAGGTGGTGATTGGACTCAGTTCATCTCTGTGTGGGTGGAGGCTCAGAGGAACAAAGGTTTACAGAAAACAAGAGAAAGGGAGGGGAGGTGATGAGTGTGTTCAGCAGCCGATATCAATCTGTTCTCAGTGGTTATTAGGACAGAAAACAAACTGCTGACAGCCAATCAGACTTCCTTCCTGCAGCAGACGGGCTGTGTGGGTTTGTGCTCTGCAGCCTCCACACCGTTAGCTGTGGCTTTTCACTTTAATGACACAATGACAGTTTCAACCACCAGCTCTGGTTAAAGAATCTTTAAAGGAAGCACCTGTGTTCTTCATCTGAGAGAGAAACACATTTACATGATTGTGATTATTTTATTGTGTTGTGTTTAAAATCTTCCATCCTCTCATAAATGTCTCCTCTCTGATAAATAGAACTTTAAAGAAGTTTAAAGTTTTTACCTGTAAAGTGTTTAAATTGATCCTGTGAGAGGATTTTCAGCTTCTATTAGAAACAATAATGCTTCCTGTTGTTGTGTTGTCATTAATCAGAACAGAACACAAGCCTCAGTGAGACAGAGACACAAACCCATGAGACAAACAAGTCATGCTGTTGTTGTGAAGCAGGCGTCCATGTTGGTTCACCTCCAGTCTCATTAGTTCACTGAGTTCTAGTTGGAAGAAAAAGTCTGAACGTCCCAATCACTTTAAATGTATCATGAGTTTACCTCATTAACCACTGAGACACATTTGTCATGGAAATTCTCTTCAAGCTTCATTTTCTCTCAGTGCATCAGTCTGTGCTTCATTCACAGGGTTCATAGACGTCACATCCAGGAACTGGAAGCAGCTTGTTACTTTATTCACTGACGTCCAAACTCTAAAGTTCAAGTGTTTGACTTGTTTGTTAAGACACATAAAAATCAGTTGATGAAAACCAGACTCTGGGATTGTGTCGGTTTCTCGTGTTTATTGAGTGTGTTCCAGTGAAACTAAAGAGCAGCCTGGTGGAGTCTGCATTTATTAGAAAGAAACACAAGAGCAGAAGAAACAGCTGGAAACTGATGATGATTCAGCTTCATTTTCATTATTATACAAGTCCCAGTTAAAAGTGGAAATAAACTAGACGACTAGAGAATGAACACGTTCTAAGAGCAGATTTCTATGTGAATATATGTGTTTCTATTTACAGGACGACAATCAACACGTGAATGAACAGATACAGATTACAAAGAAGAACATTTCAACAACATTTCTGAAGACTGATCAAAGTGATGAATGAGATGAAGTGATGAGATGTGATGGAGAGAAAAGAGGAGCAGAAAACAGTCAGTCAGCATGTGTGGAGCTGGTGGACGGTCCCTTATTTCTGAGGATCATCAGCAGAGAGAGTCCACAGCAGTACACCAGACTCTTCACTATCAGCACTGTGTACTGCAGACAGAGCAGCTTCACTTTGTACTGAGAGACATGAGGAAACTCTGAAACAGAAAAGGATTCAAATGTTTAGAGCTGCAGTGAGAGATTATCTGTATCACTGCTGGACACAGTCACAGAGTTTTCATTACCTTGATTGGAATCCACTGTGCCTCCCTCGTGCTCGACGGAGCAGATGTATTTATATGTGCAGAGATCATCTCTATTCACCAGCCTGATGGAGGCTCTGCGTCCCGACTCTCTGAGCTCCAGCTGCTCTCCCTCAGCAGGGGTCAGATCCTCCAGAGAGCCGCCCTCCTTCTGTCTTTTCCAGGAGAACTTGACCTCAGGAGGAAACATGTGTGAGGCCAGACACAGCAGAGAGCTCTTCCCCTCCAGGTGGGCTCTGGATGCTGCTGGATACACGCTCACCACGGGCTTCACTACCTGCTCATCTGAAGTTTGACAGCGCACACACATTCACACAGTCAACAGCAGCTTCCAGCTCTGCTCTGGATTCAGTCTGATCCTGGAAACTACATGGACTCTGATACTAAACTACTCATCAATACAGAACAAAGTTCAACCAGCATCAATGTTTTCAGCACTCTGAGCTACAGCAGCTCTTGTGTTGGATGGGACCACACGGGCCAGCCTTCTCTATGATCCTTGACCCTGTCTCTGGTTCTTCTCCTTCCTTGAACCTTTTGATAGATACTGATCACTACAGACCAGGAACACCCCACAAGAGCTGCAGCTCTGGAGATGCTCTGACTTGTCTAAACATTTCACTAGTCATGATGTTATGGCTGATCGGTGCATATATTCAGTATACATTAGAATACGACTTCACTTAAAGTTTCCATAAAACAGTTTGATGTTTGATGTGTGAGCAGACGTGTGTTAATTCTGACCAGATACAGACTTAAAAATGTCAGTTCATCAAGAAACAACAATTCAGACTGAGTTAAAGGACGAGCAGCAAATCTGACAACACAACTGGTCGAGGAGACACATAATTATCTGTTTGTTTGTTCCTTTGTTCAGATATTTTTAAAGCGGTTCAAAAGTAAAAAATAAATTATTGTGGGAAAAGTTGTGGGAATTACTACGGATGTCAAACCTGCATTGTGTGGAGCCAGAAAAAAAGCATCTGCAGCATTTCATCAACCCCAAACTGGACTAATATGGTTTTAACACCTTTTTGTTATGTTGATTCATTGACAGATCCAGGATCCAATGTTCTTATTTTGCTTCATGTTAAGATTTTGAATTATTATTTTTTAATTAATTGTTTTGTAGCAAAAGTTGTTGCAGTCTGTTCAGATTCTATATTTATATGTTAATCCTGTTTGACTCACAACTTCACCTCCATCACCTCATTCATTTCTAATGACCCTATGAGCTGTGATATGAAATTAAAAGATTAAATCAACTATTAATTTAAAACAAAATCATTTTCAGTCTTTGTAATATTTTCAGTTAAACTGAATTTAATTCCCCCTGAGTTCTTCTCCTGGGTGTGATGAGCTGCTCTGGTCACATGAAGGATCAGTGCTGCTTTACTTTTATATACAAATCAGTTCTCAGTCAAGTGCTTTTATTCACTCTGGACCTTTTACATGGAAAATGTTGCAGAACAACTGGAAACAAACTCAGTTCATGTTTCATTGAGAGCTTTTAAATCCAAACTGAGAGGACATGAGGCCGACTCCACAATATTCACTAGTTTTTATAACCTGCTTGTAAATTGAATCATCTTCTTTTCATTTGTCTTTTCTTTGTCTTTTAACTGTGTCATTTTCTAACTGTGTTTTGTATTTGCTGCTGTCTATTTTCACCAGGACTCCCTTTAAAAAGAGCTTCTCAGTCTCAGTGGGATCATTCTGGTTAAAGGAATAAAAAAGTATCTCAAATAGTAAAGTCTTTAAACACATTTCAGCTTCTACAATAAAACAAGTGAAAGAAAAGAAATGTTTGTTCTTACCTGTTACATACAGTTTAGTTCCAGAGACAAAGATGTGGTAGTACCAGTAGCTGCTGTCACACAGTGAAAAAGACTAATACAAAAACCTGTGTGCTGCTGAGAGAGTCAGCTGAATTGAAGGAGTCACATGAGGAGGAAGGATCATATTTCAGCTCCTTGATGTGTTTCTGTAATAGATGGATGGATGGATGGATGGATGGATGGATGGATGGATGGATGGATGGATGGATGGATGGATGGATGGATAGATGAGATGAAGATGAAGCCCATGTGGAAGTACAAAACACTTTTGTCCACAACAGCTAGTGTTGCTAGCCCATGAAGCTTCTTGACGCTGATGGTGCCGCTGTCCATTCACAGAATGCTACATGGAAGAAGAAAACAAAATAAGTTTAAGTTGCATTGGTGGGACGCTGTGTTCAACTGTGATATAAAGTGACCAAACACAACGTTAGAGAGATCAATGAGACCCAACACAACCACTTAAGGTAACTCTAGCTAGCTAATATTAGCTAAAGGTAGGTACTGATATTACTAATATCTGACAATAGTTCAGTCAGGATCACTCTGTCAAAACTAAAGTTTTTTTTTTCACATTATCTATGGTGGTATGTTTCTGTTCCACACCGTTTGATCCACTTAAGGGACCACTCCTGTTGTGTTTTCGTGTACGGGACGAACACGACTCCCTCAGTCAAACTCCTGGGGTAACTAGTGTCTGACTTACATTTACCATAGGGACACCACAACACCAGGACATTTACATAGTAACGGTCACTGAGATGTATGATTGGACAGTGACCGTTTGGGGGCGGTGTTTCAGATCATCCAGTGAAGCTCTCCAAAGGGGATCAAATCCCCACAGACCTCCATATTAAAGGCCCAATTTTACAGCGATATTAAACATGTTGATAATAGTAATGCATTGGTTTTATATTGCGCTTTTCCATTTTTAGATGCTTACAATTGTTTGCATCATTCATCCGCTCACACAGTCACACCCTGGTGGTGGTAAACTACCTCAGTAGTCACAGTTGCCCTGGCGCAGGCTGACGGAAACGTGGCTGCTAATGTGCACCTACAGCCTCTCAGACCACCACCAACATCACTCACTATTAATCACTTACCTGGAGGAAAGGTGAGTTAAGTGTCTTGTCCAAGGACACAACAGACAGACTAGGGACAGGGCGGAATCGAACCACCAACCTTTCAGTTATTGGACGACCACTCTACCTAAACCTCTCACCTTTGAGTGAGACGTAGCAGAGGGTTAAATCGGGCCGCCTTAGCGCCGCCCTAACACGACCCCCATGTCCTTATTAGGAATATCCAGAAATGCATCCAACAAGGCGAACGCGACCTCGAGGTGCAGAATCCAATGGGTGACGTCACAATACAGTAAATTACTATGACAACACTTATCACCTCAGGTATTTATAAGGGTCCACTCTCTCTATGACCATTGTCTGGAGTTTAATGTGCTGTGTGTTTGTCTGTGTGGAAATCCTCTACCAGCTCCTTGGTTTGACCAACATTCAACATGTGATGAGTCCTCTATGATCTCATTCCTCATTTTAACACGAGTCACTGCACAGTCATCTGAGTATTTCTGAAGGTGATCGGCTGGTTGAAAATGGAAGAAAGTGAAATGATGTGGTGAAATCTGCTGGAAGGTGTTTTCATTAACATTTTGAAGCAGGAATGGACTTTATTCCAGCAGCAGCTCAGAGCAGAGGAGCTTCATCTACACCTGGAACATTTGTCTGAAATCATTCATTCTATTCAACTTTGACTTTTAAAAGTCTTTGAAAATATCTTTGTGTTCTTTTGCTCTTTCATTGAATTCTTTTGATTGACTTTGTATTTTTGCTCTTTCTTCTTCTCTGTGTTGTTTTCATCTTTTTTCTAACTGTTGAAATATCTGCTAACAACATGAATAAATCTGATGTCAAATAAATAGTGAGAGCAGGAAAGAAGAATCTCCCACAACTCAGTATGTTTGGGACTCTGTCTGAGATGGAGGTGAAATATGTGAACCTGGGCTGTGGTTTACTGCTCTCTTCCTGTCACAAACACTGTTTGACATCTGTTCATCTGTTGGTTTTTGTTCAGGCTGCTCACATCATTTCTCACTGTGGGTCCCAACAGGAGCAGTAGTAGGAGGCTGAATGATCGACTTTAACTTTCTTTATCTCTAACTCACAACTGTTCTGTTTATTCACAGCTGAGAAATCATCTCTCTGAGGATGACCGTAACCTTTATAAATATAACCATTGCTTTTATCAATATACAGAATCACTCTGAATGTTTCTGTTTCTTTCTTCTGGTACCAGCGGATATAATCACTATCACACTGTTCAATTCCTTCACATCTGAAGGAGACTGTTTGACCAACTCTCCTGGTCCATGTTAACTGGTCCTGGGTCAGCTCTGCTGCCATGGCAACCAGGGCTGTAGAGACACAGACAGATAGATGAAGGTTAGTGAGACAGTGTTTGTTAAAGGTGGAGTTTGTTGGAAACACTCACCTGAACACAGACAGCACAGAGCAGCAGCTGGGAGGAAAAGCATTTTGTGTGGTGGTGTATCCTCTGGTGAACCTGGGGAGAAGTGGAGCTCTGATGCAGCTGAGGCCCAACAAGGACGAGCTGTGACATGAGACGAGGCCACGTGGTTTCTAGCAGGTCCTCAAAGCTCCCATCAGCCCCTGCAGCCCACAGATGAGACGGCTGCTGATGATTGACAGCTCAGATCAAGCTGCTGTGTCCTTTCATGGTCTTGATTTGAGTCTGACAGCAGATGAAAAACATCTGGGTCACATGATGCAGAAAAACTAAAAAACATTCATGTTCCCACAAACACATTCAGGTTGGTGGTGACTTTAGTAACACAGACTGTTCTCTGTTGTTGAAGAGATGAGATGAAAATACAAAACCACAAATCCACACAGCTCCTCAACTCTGACTGAACTCTTCAATGTGTTTCACTTCATTCAGTAATGGAAGTGAATTTCAAGTGACTTGAATTTTTTTCCCACTCTGTCTCTCTGTCTATTTCAGCTGAGGTGAAAGTTAATTCTCTTTAAAAGCCCTTAAATCATGAACGAATCACTGAAAACTCTATAAATATAATAATATTATAATCCATGTATTTGTATGATTTTATTTTGTATATTTGACATTTAAAGAGACGAAACCATTAAAAATCCTTCTCAGATCAGGTTTATTGTCTAATATTACTCTACAGCTTTAATATCTCTCAGAACATACAGGAGGAATTTGACAAGTTAAAGAAAAATATCAAATATTTTGACATGTTTGACAATTAGAGACCTGATCAGCTCTGATCATTTTGAAATGAATAAGCAAAGAGAAGCAGCGCCATCCTGTGGAGAGTCACTGAAAGTACAAAGGCATCCAGACGCACAGAGCTGCTGCCTCAGCTCCAGACTCTACGCTCTCTACACTGTCTCTGACTGTGTCTCCACGAGCAAAAACAATGTCACCGTCAAATACACAGAAGACACAACCATCCTGGGATGAGACTTCATACAGAGAACAAATAAATAACATCACCACCTATGGAGAGGACAACAATCTTGTTCTCAACATAGAAAAACAAAAGAACTCATTCTGGACTTCCAGAGGAAAGCCCCCCTCTGCATCCTCTCAACATCCAGGGGACTGAAGTGGATCAGTCAGACGGTCACAAGTTCCTGGTCTTCAGGTGTCAGAAGACCTGAGCTGAGCCACAAACACCAGAGCAACAGTGACGAAGGCCAGACTCAAATGTCAGCCCCTCACCCAGACCTACAGAGGACTAGTTTATAAAGTATTTGCATTGGCTCCCCATGCGCTTCAGCAGGATCATTTTAAGTTTCTTTTAATAGTTTTTAAATGTCTTAATGGTCTTGGACCTTCTTATTTGTCTGACCTACTTTTACCGTATCGACCCTCATGAACCCTGAAGTCCTCTGGTACCGGCCTTTTAACCAACCACAAGTTCTATCTAAGACACACGGGGAGGCAGCATTCAGTTATTATGGCCCCGACTGTGGAACAGCTGGAGAAGCTCAGGGCCTCAGAGACTGTTGATACTTTTAAAAAGAGGCTCAAGACTTTAGAATCCTTTTAATTCTTCTTCTTGTACATGATTTGAATTCCTACTAACTCTGTTTTATCTGATTTGATGATTTTATTTCATCCTGATTCCGTTTTATCACAGTTGATTTTTATTCATGTCACTGGTGTTTTACAGGACTTTTTATATTTATAACCTAGTCTTACTGGGTAAGTGACTTATTTCTTTTATTTTTATCTGTTTATTTTAGTTTCTTACCACATCTTACTGTTTTAGTCTTTTAGTTCTAGGAGCCTGTTCCTGTCAGCCTGTGGGGCTGCCGTCTGTTGGGTCCCCTCATCCTGGTTCCTGTTATCTTGGGGTGATCTTTACGGCAGAGACCCTATGGTCTGTCATGGTTTATGTCTGACTTTTATTTTGTGAATCATGTTTTGTGTTTCCTGTTTTGTTTTGTTAAGTTCTGGATTTCCTGTCTTGTGCTTCCTTGTGTGTCCCTTGATTGTTCATTGGGTTCACCTGCTGTCATTGCCCTGATCAGTTTCACCTGTGTCTTGTCAGGCCTCAGCCCTCTTGTGTACATGTAGCCCTGCCTTTCCCTTTGCTCCTTGTCGCGTTATTTTATGTCTCCTCTATGTTGCCACGTTCCTTGTTTTTCCTTACATTGTTGATGATTGTTTATTTCTTCTTCTTTTTGATTTTGATCTTGTTTCTTTTTTTTGGGAAAAAGAACTATATTAATAAAGTTTGATTTGGGGCATCAGGGCTGAAAGGATTTAATTTAATTTTTATTTTATTTCATTTCATTTATTTTAAAATGCTGACGAGGAGAACCTTGCTCTGGACTTCAAATGTCCCTGTACTAAAGTCTGTTCTATTCTATTAGACAGTCTCAAGATGAACTTGCCCAAGAGTTTCCAGCAGTTCCAGCAACTTGTGCTGTTATTCGATCTACGTGTAAACTGGAACAAGGAAGAATTTGATTTGAGTGACTGCTTTTTTCTGATCCTGGTGTTGGTCACTTGTGTTCCTCAGTGGATGAGGAAGAGGATGTCACTAGATCAAAGATGGTTTCTCAGTTTCATCAGCTGTCTTTGTCTTGTGGCAGTTGATTGGTGAATAAAGGTGATGCTAGCTTATCTCCTTTACTTGAAGCTGCAGTACTGGGTGATGGTCTCAGTCTTTGACAGTGGGTTAATTTGTGAGGGGCCTCTTGCTTGTATCTATATGATGAATTCACAGGAGCTGTCCAGTGCTGAAGTTACCTCTCCTTGTGTGAGTCTGTCAGTAGAGAGGGTTCAGAGGAGCTGTCCAGTGCTGAAGTGAGGAACTGGTTTGTCAGTGGCCTCGACCCAAGGAAATCTGACAAACTCTGAGGTTTTGAACAATCTCTCAGGATGCTTGGGTGATCTTTCTTATTTACAGTGTACTGATCTGATATAGTTCATTGAGAATTTTAAAGCTGCAGAGACCTGGTAGTGTTTTCTGTGTGTTTCGTAGTCACTGTTCCTGATGTCTGATTGTGACATGATGCGATTTTGATCCTGATCAATCAAAACTTCAGCAGCATTTTAATGTTGGAGCCATTTCCAACTGCTTTCTATACAGACTGATACTTTATTGCACTAGTTACCGGTTGAAGAATCGGGTCCATCTGGAGTGTCAGCAGATGAACATGATGATTCATGGAAGACAAGAGAAGAAAAGAATCAAGCTGTGTTACAGATGTATTTCTACTCCACATTCCAGCTCAGGCCTGGCCCGTGGCATAGGCATTATGGGCAAATGCTAAAGGCACCATCCATCCAGGGGGCGCTGATGGGGAGAAGAAAAAAAAAAGTGCAACTAATATTTATATTGTTATTTTTACACTAAAACTAATTAAACCCACATTAATGGTACTGCATTGCAAAGCCTATTAAATAATAACAATGCCCTTGTACATCCATGTTAAAGTGCACATCATGTATGTTAATTCTTCATAACTCAGCATTTCCACTAGTATATTTTACTGCACTTTACTGCTTCTTTGCATTCTGCTAATCAGCATTTCACTGTAATGATAACAAGATTGAACCTAATCTAATTAGCATATCACAAAATAATTGCCTTGTATATTATACATGTACAGCATAGTGAAGTAATTCCTAGAATTAACTTTTACTATTAGACTCTAACACCCAACGATGTCACTGACTGTTCTCTCTTCAGATACGCTGTTAAACCCTGCTCCTGCAAATCCTGGGCCATCTACAGTCACCGCCACTTCATCAGCATCAAGCGATCCTCCTGTCGCCTCCACCTCAGAAGAACCCAGTGATGCAGCATCAGGAATAAAGGCTGCATGAATAGACCCTGACTGGCCATCTCCTCTTACCGATGAGGTACGAACAGGATTGTTTCACAGAGGTCCATTTCAAACTGAAAACACCTTAACATTCACTAAACAAAAGGACGGACTATTTTAACAGACACTTGGTCATTGTTTCTCTAAAAATGAAAGAAAATGTCAGAGACACAACTATTCAGTTTCTACCACAGGATGGCGCTGCTTCTCTTTGCTTCATTTCAGAGCTGATCAGGTCTGTGTTTATCAAACATGTCAGAGCAGGAAATCTCTTCTAACTGACCAGAATCTCTCAGAGTCACTGAGCTTTGATTCTGCTTTTAGGAGTTGAAGTCTAACATTTGATCTTCTGCTTTCCTTTGTCAAATTCATGGATTATTATAGTTTCATGAGTTCTCAGTGATTAGTGATTACTCTCAACTTTAAGAGTCATTGAACTGATTCTGTACGAAGCGTAAATGTTTTCAGGAAAACAGTCCTTTAATAGAAGAGTATTACAGAGAACAGTCTGTGTTACTAAAGTCACCACCAACCTGAATGTGTTTGTGGGAACATGAATGTTTTTTAGTCTTTCTGCATCATGTGACCCAGATGTTTTTCATCTGCTGTCAGATTGAAATCAAGACCATGAAAGGACACAGCAGCTTGATCTGAGCTGTCAATCATCAGCAGCCGTCTCATCTGTGGGCTGCAGGGGCTGATGGGAGCTTTGAGGACCTGCTAGAAACCACGTGGCCTCGTCTCATGTCACAGCTCGTCCTTGTTGGGCCTCAGCTGCATCAGAGCTCCACTTCTCCCCAGGTTCACCAGAGGATACACCACCACACAAAATGCTTTTCCTCCCAGCTGCTGCTCTGTACTGTCTGTGTTCAGGTGAGTGTTTCCAACAAACTCCACCTTTAACAAACACTGTCTCACTAACCTTCATCTATCTGTCTGTGTCTCTACAGCCCTGGTTGCCATGGCAGCAGAGCTGACCCAGGACCAGTTAACATTGACCAGGAGAGTTGGTCAAACAGTCTCCTTCAGATGTGAAGGAATTGACCAGTGTGATTACGATTGGATGCGCTGGTTCCAGAAGAAACAAACTGAAACATTTAGATGGATTCTTCGTATTAACAAAAATACAAAAAAAGTGGAGTTCAATTCCGATCATCCTCAGAAAGATGATTTCTCATCTGTGTATAATCAGAAAGTTTGTGAGTTGGAGATTAAGAAAGTTAAAGTCGATCATTCAGCCTCCTACTACTGCCGCTGTTCAAAGAAAGATACCCACAGTGAGAAAAGATGCGAGCAGCCTGAACAAAAACCAACAGATGAACAGATGTCAAACAGTGTTTGTGACAGGAAGAGAGCAGTAAACCACAGCCCAGGTTCACATATTTCACCTCCATCTCAGACAGAGTCCCAAACATACTGAGCTGAGGGAGATTCTTCTTTCCTGCTCTCACTATTTATTTGACATCAGATTTATTCATGTTGTTAGCAGATATTTCAACAGTTAGAAAAAAGATGAAAACAACACAGAGAAGAAGAAAGAGCAAAAATACAAAGTCAATCAAAAGAATTCAATGAAAGAGCAAAAGAACACAAAGATATTTTCAAAGACTTTGAAAAGTCAAAGTTGAATAGAATGAATGATTTCAGACAAATGTTCCAGATGAAGATGAAGCTCCTCTGCTCTGAGCTGCTGCTGGAATAAAGTCCATTCCTGCTTCACAATGTTAATGAAAACACTTCCAGCAGCACTTGTTGTTTAACACCTTCCAGCAGATTTCACCACATCATTTCACTTTCTATTTCTATTACTCTATTTCACCAAAGTAAAGACAACAAATAAATAAGGTTAAGATAAAAGAACAAAGATATGTGTCCAAATAACATAAATATATAGAAACAATAAAGTGGAATGGTGCAGTGGGAACAGACTCCAGTCTCTATCCGTAATGTTTCCATTTAAATTATAACACGTTTAGTGGTGTGATGGTCAGCAGTGATGAAACACAGCAAGAAGGTTCTGGGTTTGAATCCCTCAGCCAACTGGAACCTTTCTGTGTGGAGCTTGTATCTGTGTGGGTTCTCTCCAGGTTCTCCAGCTTCCTCCCACCCTCCATAAATTGGTCGTAGATGTGAGTTGTTGTCTGTCTCTCTGTGTTAACCCTGAGATAGACTGGAGACCTGTTCAGGTTTTACCCCACTTCTAACCCAATGACAGCTGGGATAGGCTCCAGCTCCAACACGACCCTCAGAGGACAAACAGTTACAGACAAATAATGAATGAGTGGATTGAGATGAGATGGATTGTGGGTAAAAACTGTCCCTGAACATGTTGGTTCATGTGTGGATGCTCCAGAACCACCAGCCAGACGGTAGCAGTGTAAATAGTCTATATCTGGGGGGTCTGGGCTCAGAGAGGATCTGTTGTGTCTTCCTCCTGCAGCCAAACCTCCTCAGACGCCTCAGGAAGAAGAGGCTCTGTCTAGCTGCCTTGATGATGTTGCCCGTGTGGCGTGACCAGCTGAGATCCTCACTGATGTTGATGCCCAGGAACCTGAAGCAGTTGACTCTTTCTACTGCTACTCCCTCCAGGTGAATGGGGTCTTGTGTCCCTCCCTGAAGCCTCCTGTAGTCCACTATCATCTCATTGGTCTAGCTGACGTTGAGCAGGAGGTTATTGGCTGTGCACCATGATGACAGATCTCTAACCTCCTCTCTGTAGAATAACTCATCACCGTCTGTGATGAAGCCAATGATGGTGGAGTCATCAGCAAATTTAATGGTGGTTTTGAAGCAGTGCTTGGACGTACAGTCATGTGTGTAGAGGGAGAAGAGCAGAGGGCTGAGGACACATCCTTGAGGGACCCCAGTGCTCAGGTTCAGTGTGGTGGAGGTGGAGTTGCAGATCTGCTCCATCTGTGGTCTGTTCATCAGGAAGGATCCATCTACACAGGGAGGAGCTGATGTATAGGTCCATGAGCTTCATGATGAGTTTGGATGGGACTATGTTATTGAAGGTAGAGCTGAAGTCACACATATGTGTTCCTCTGATGTTTGAGTTTTACAAACCTCTGTTCTAATGAAGTTTCATAGAATATAAATGAAAACAGAAGACAATGATTCAGGAATAATTTTCAATCTACATTCATCTGCATAAACTACAAAGATGTTTAATGAACCAACTGATAAACTTGATTGTTTTTGTGTAAATATTCAACATTTTAAATTTGATTCCTGCAACATGTTCCATAGAAGCTGGGACAGGGTCACATTCACCACTGAAGCTCTGTGGGTCAATTCTTTCTCATTCTTGCTGATGAACTTCAGTTTCTCAACAGTCTGGGCTCCATTGTCTTATTTTGCTTCTCATAATGCATCACACATTTTCATATTTAACAGCCTCCCTCCTTGTTACCAAGCCACAATGTTGGAACGATGCACAATGTGTGTGGACAAATAAGCTGGGACGTCCCTGAAGAAAACGTTGGACAGCACTAACATCCCTCCATACCATGGACATCAACACCCTCTCAAACTTCACAGTTTATGGCTCTTGAACTTTACTCTGATGATAATCTGGATGGTCCTTTTCCTCTTCAGCCCAGAGGACACAACGTCTTTGATTTCCAGGAACAGTTTGAAATGTGGACCCATCAGACCTCAGCACTTTTCCTCTTTGTGTGGGTCCATCTCAGAGAAGCTGCTGGTGTTTCTGCTGTGGTGTTGTCTTTAACTTGTAGATGTAGAGATGAACTATGTTAACTGACCATGGTTTCTGAAGTGTTCCTGAGCCTCCTGGTAACATCCTTTACACAATGATGTGTTTGAATGCAGGGCAGCCTGAGGGGTCAAAGGTCACAGGACTTCATTGTTGCTTTTCAGTCTTGCTGCTTACGTGCAGAGATTTCTCCAGATTCTCTGAATCTTTTGATGATATCATGTTCTGTAGATGATGAAACATTGTTCTTATATGTTTCCAACCTGTTCATCTTTCCATTCCTCAGCTTCTCAGTCTTTTGTTGACCCTGTCCCAGCTTCTATGGAACATGTTTAGACTTTTTTGAGCCTTTGTCCAACAAGAACATTATGGTTGTTTGTATTTATAGACCTTTAAATTCTAACATCAATTATTTCATTGACTGTTTCTATTCTATTCTCAGAAAGATTATAAATGAATAAAGACCTGATATATAATAAGTGATATTGATATTAATCTCAGTTTATCTTAATGCTTCATCTTTCTTCCTCCTCATAACAAGGGCAACAAGAATTACTGCTTTAAATGAAACTCTGATCAACAATATTTTTATAATTATTATTGTGTGGTGGGGATACCTGGTATTCTTTTCTGTGACTTAACTGACCATCTTCCTGTGTTTTATCAAAGCTAATTCTTCTATTAATGAGGTTTTCCTCTGTAATTTTAATAAAAGCAACATGAGTGAATTCATTCCTCAAGGAGTGTTGGAGATGGAGTGTTGAGTGTTCCTCAAGTGTTCCTCAAGGAGTTTGGAGATGCTTTTATTTCTTATACATGTAAATGATTTATACCTGACAACATCAAAACCATTTCTCATCTTGTTTGCAGATGATTTCAGTATTTTGCAAAAATGGACAAAGATTTGTGTCAGAAATGATCAAAGAATTGTGTAAAGTTGAAACCTGGTTCAAGACAAAAACAAATTATCATTAATATTCAGAAAAGTTCAGACATGATATTTACACCTAGAAATCAACCAGCTGTGAACACTCTTCCTAAGGTTCACATTTCCAACAACATTCTGGAAAGAATTACAGGAACTAAATTTCTAGACGTTCTCACTGACGAGAATCTCACTTAGAAAAATCACATTGTACTTATTTGTAACAAGACTGCAAAAAAATATTGGAGTTATCAGAAGAATACGGCATCTGTTATCAAGAAAACTCTGTTACACCATGATCTATCCTTACATCTCATACTGTGTTATGGCTACTCTGGTGTTCAAAAGATGATGGTGAAAAACATCAGAGCAGTTTGTGAGGAGGAGGTCGACGACCCACAAAAAAATAAGCACTCACAGAGACAGTTTCCACAAAAGGACTGTCATTTATTTGCAGAAACAAAAACCATCTCCGGGTCGACTTCAACCAGAAATAAATAAATGTAATTTAGAGGCTGAAAAACTGTTTCACTCCTCACTCCTTCAACACCACAAAAGAAGACAAAAGAGACACCAGCAACCAGCTGTCCTCACTCATTAATCCCAGGAGGAGGACGGCCTGATGAGCAGGAGGGACCTGACTGGACCAATATTAAGAAAACTGTCCTAACTTTATAAATAAATAGTGTACAGGACAGACTATAAATAATAGTTCATCTACCATAATCAATACAAAGAATTAACAGGCTCTCAATAGACTCCAACATACTGCTATGTTGTTTGGACGAGTACTTTAAAGAACCACCTCAATGGTATTTTCATCCTGCAAAAACGTTTCATCAAAATCAACTTAAATTATGAATAATAACATCAATTATTACACAAAAATGACAACACTCTCCAACAGACTCTGTAGCTCCACCTCACTGTTTCATCTCTATGTATTCTGCCCATTTTCAAAGGAAACTTTCTGCAACTTTTCTTTCTTTTAATGTATCAATCCATCCAGAAGCTACTTCTGACCAGTTTTCACTCTACATTTCAGTTCAATTCCTAAATACATACATACATAGATGGTGTGTGTGTGTGTGTGTGTGTGTGTGTGTGTGTGTGTGTGTGTGTGTGTGTGTTTGTGTGTGTGTGTGTATCTTCCCAAGAACCAGATTAAGTTTTATACCATCAGATTGAGGACATTTGTGTAAAGTGAGGACATTTTGTCCGGTCCTCACTTTCTGACTGTTTTGAAGGTTAAAACTCAGTTTTAGGGTAAAGGTTAAATTAGATTATGGTTAGGGTTAGGGTAAGGGGCTAGGGAATGCATTATGCCCATGAGTGTCCTCATAGATGGCCATACAATAATCTGTGTGTGTGTTAGTTCATGTATTGTTTGTGCTGAATGTTTGTCATCTCGGAGGGACACCTGACAAGCTCCTGTGGGTTTTATTTGGTCTCAAACTTCCTATATTTTCTCTTCTTCATGTACTATGTGCTTTGTTATGGTGTTGATCTGTTCACTATTCTTTTTATTTATGTGCTGATGAATAAATAAAAAAGAAAAGAGAAAACAATGTCCACCACCCTCTACATGACACCATAGACAGACAGAGAAGCTGGTTCAGGGACAGGCTGCTGTCTCTGTCCTGCTCCATGGACACGTTGAGGAGGACGTTTGTCCTTCAGGACATAAGACTCTACAGCGCCTCCCTGTGAGGAACCAACTGGACTGTGGTCATTACTGATATTATTCTATATATTTATTCACATCATTACATATTTATGTTATAACTTAAATATGTTTCATATGTGTTTCTATGTAATGATGCTACTGGACACTGAATGTCCAACAGAAAATCTGATGACCAAAACAGATGTTGACCTGCTGGTGGCGCTAGATAAAAAGTCCAAATCAACAGTCAGTTAATGAAGTTGATCCTCTGGGACCAAGAATATGTAGAAATGTTGATGTGAGTCCATCATCCATCCTTTAGTCCAGATCCAGTCCATGACTAAGACTAAAGTAGTGGACTGACCAACCACTGACAGTAACATCAGAGCCATGCTGCTAGTGAGGCTAAAAGAAAGGAGAAGAAGAGACAGTCATGTAGATGTGAACATCAGAGAAACACATCAAGGAGCTGAAATATGATCCTTCCTCCTCATGTGACTCCTTCCCCTCAGCTGACTCTCTCAGCAGCACACAGGTTTTTGTATTAGTCTTTTTCACTGTGTGGCAGCGGCAAGGGCTACCCCATCTTCGGCTCTGGATCTAAACTGTATGTAACAGGTAAGAACAAACATTTCTTTTCCTTCACTTGTTTTATTGTAGAAGCTGAAATGTGTTTAAAGTCACTTTGTGCTGCTTCAGGCTTTACATGTTAGTTTTTTCCTCATTAGTAGAGAATTCATCCTGCAGCCATTGTTCCATAAGAAAAGCTCAATCATTTCTGAAAACATGTTGAAATGTGACTGAACAACTAAAGTCATTCTTTCTTTCTGTAAATATTAGTGACGTTACAAACATTTAGGATTTGATGGTCTCAGTAATTCTGTTGAAAACAAGATGATATTTGATGTTCAACTATTTCACATTCTTTTCAAGTGTCTATCGATTTTATTGGATCATTTCTGAAAGTTAGAACCTTGTCAGATCTAATCGCTGTCACTTATTTTATATGATGTAAATGTGTCTTTAATTGATGATGTGTTGATAGAAAAAGAAAAAACACAAAGTGAATGTGATGTTAAATTAAATGAAGTTTTATCACCATCATCAGCATAAAGTATTTAAACATTTGAACATGACTGACACAAACTAACATGTTGATGTGTTTTATTACTGATTAAAGTCTGTGCTGTTAAATGTGTCATGTTCAATACATATTGTATTCACTGAAATGACAAATGAACAACTGAAAAACACAATTCAGGGATTTGGAAATGATGTAAATAATTTATTCCTTTAACCAGAATGATCCCACTGAGACTGAGAAGCTCTTTTTAAAGGGAGTCCTGGTGAAAATAGACAGCAGCAAATACAAAACACAGTTAGAAAATGACACAGTTAAAAGACAAAGAAAAGACAAATGAAAAGAAGATGATTCAATTTACAAGCAGGTGATAAAAACTAGTGAATATTGTGGAGTCAGCCTCATGTCCTCTCAGTTTGGATTTAAAAGCTCTCAATGAAAAATGAAAAATATCATTTTATCTGTATCTTTGGTGAACAGTTCATGCTGCAATTAGAGTCTGACTTTTAATTCTTGAACCATTTGTTGTTTTTCTTGGAGGCTACATTTAACAGACTTATCTCCATGTTTGGCGTCAAAATGACGACGTAGATTTTACTCCTTCATCATGTTTTTTTTCCTTGAAGCACCAACATTCACTTTCCCATCTTTTCTTAAATTTCCTTCCTTCTGAGTCAGTTTTTCTCTTCTTGGACATTTTGGGATTAACTGTTGATATTTCCAATCACCACATCAGGTCACGACATTGACGTACATTATGGGAGATATAGTTCATGATAAACACTTTATTAGAATAATTATCAGATCATTAATATTGAGAATTACTCCTCATGCATATGTTGACGACCATATGTGTGTTAAGTTGTGTGGTGGGTCAAATAAAATGATGTGTCAGGACACATTCAGCCTTGAGTTTGACACATGTGATCTACAGTCCATAATATCCTACAATGAAAAGCAGTGTTGAATGTAGATGATGTTCAGGCTGATCTTCATTAACCAGTGAACGCACCGTTAATGATGAACCATGTGTTCAGGTTGTGGAGAAACAAATGCTGCTATCCAGATGACGTCTTGTTGTGGAAGGCCTTTCTTATTTCACCAAGACAATGTCAAAGTGCATTCTGCACGTTTTCCACCAGCAAGGCTCCGTAGTAAAAGACTGAGAACTGACCTGAAAACAGTTGGTGCATTATGATCACAAAACAACAAGAAAAACTAAGGAGGCCCTGAAAAATCAGACCTTCTATCAAGTCATCATGGAAAATATTTCTCTTTCTAAACTACAACAGCAGTGAGTTGATAAAAGAAGACGTGATGAAACACAGTCCACATGTTTCTGTCCAACTTCTTTGAAACGTGTTGTTGGCTTCAAATTCAGAAGCAGAAAATAACGTCTTTCCATTAAAAGTTGAAATGATCCATGTAGTTTCCAGGATCAGACTGAATCCAGAGCAGAGCTGGAAGCTGCTGTTGACTGTGTGAATGTGTGTGTGCTGTCAAACTTTAGATGAGCAGGTAGTGAAGCCCGTGGTGAGCGTGTACCCAGCAGCATCCAGAGCCCACCTGGAGGGGAAGAGCTCTCTGCTGTGTCTGGCCTCACACATGTTTCCTCCTGAGGTCAAGTTCTCCTGGAAAAGACAGAAGGAGGGCGGCTCTCTGGAGGAGCTGACCCCTGCTGAGGGAGATCAGCTGGAGCTCAGAGAGTCGGGACACAGAGCCTCCATCAGGCTGGTGGATAGAGATGATCTCTACACATATAAATACACCTGCTCCATCAAGCACGAGGGAGGCACAGTGGAGGACACAGTGGAAGAAAGAGTGGAGGACAGTGTGGAGGCCCAAGCACTACAAGGTAATGAAGGCTTGGTGACTGTGTCCAGCACTGGTTCAGCTTCATGTGGAGATTCTGTCAAAGAGATCAGAGGAGCAGAGGACTGACATTTGTCCCTGCAGCTCCAAACATTTGACTCCTTTTCTGTTTCAGGGGTTCCAGCTCCAGCAGCCTCCTGTCCTCCAGAGAGAGAGCCAGCAGACCTGGCAGCTCTGCAGCAACATCACTGTAAGATCACCTGCTGCCTCTCTGCATGGACAGCTCCAATGTCCAATGAGGACACTAGATCAACTTTACAGGATCAATCTGACACTTGCACTAATTCATATCTGTGTGTGTGTGTCTGTCAGTGTCCTTCCAGTCTCAGTGCAGGGTGAAGCTGCTCTGTCTGCAGTACACAGTGCTGATAGTGAAGAGTCTGGTGTACTGCTGTGGACTCTCTCTGCTGACGAGCCTCACAAACAAGGGACCGTCCACCAGCTCCACACATGCTGACTGACTGTTTTCTGCTCCTCTTTTCTCTCCATCACATCTCATCACTTCATCTCATTCATCACTTTGATCAGTCTTCAGAAATGTTGTTGAAATGTTCTTCTTTGTAATCTGTATCTGTTCATTCACGTGTTGATTGTCGTCCTGTAAATAGAAACACATATATTCACATAGAAATCTGCTCTTAGAACGTGTTCATTCTCTAGTCGTCTAGTTTATTTCCACTTTTAACTGGGACTTGTATAATAATGAAAATGAAGCTGAATCATCATCAGTTTCCAGCTGTTTCTTCTGCTCTTGTGTTTCTTCTTTCTAATAAATGCAGACTCCACCAGGCTGCTCTTTAGTTTCACTGGAACACACTCAATAAACACGAGAAACCGACACAATCCCAGAGTCTGGTTTTCACCAACTGATTTTTATGTGTCCTAACAAAACAAGTCAAACACTTGAACTTTAGAGTTTGGACGTCAGTGAATAAAGTAACAAGCTGCTTCCAGTTCCTGGATGTGACGTCTATGAACCCTGTGAATGAAGCACAGACTGATGCACTGAGAGAAAATGAAGCTTGAAGAGAATTTCCATGAGAAATGTGTCTCAGTGGTTAATGAGTTGAACTCATGATACATTTAAAGTGATTGGGACGTTCAGACTTTTTCTTCCAACTAGAACTCAGTGAACTAATGAGACTGGAGGTGAACCAACATGGACGCCTGCTTCACAACAACAGCATGACTTGTTTGTCTCATGGGTTTGTGTCTCTGTCTCACTGAGGCTTGTGTTCTGTTCTGATTAATGACAACACAACAACAGGAAGCATTATTGTTTCTAATAGAAGCTGAAAATCCTCTCACAGGATCAATTTAAACACTTTACAGGTAAAAACTTTAAACTTCTTTAAAGTTCTATTTATCAGAGAGGAGACATTTATGAGAGGATGGAAGATTTTAAACACAACACAATAAAATAATCACAATCATGTAAATGCGTTTCTCTCTCAGATGAAGAACACAGGTGCTTCCTTAGATCCTAAAGATTCTTTAACCAGAGCTGGTGGTTGAAACTGTCATTGTGTCATTAAAGTGAAAAGCCACAGCTAACGGTGTGGAGGCTGCAGAGCACAAACCCACACAGCCCGTCTGCTGCAGGAAGGAAGTCTGATTGGCTGTCAGCAGTTTGTTTTCTGTCCTAATAACCACTGAGAACAGATTGATATCGGCTGCTGAACACACTCATCACCTCCCCTCCCTTTCTCTTGTTTTCTGTAAACCTTTGTTCCTCTGAGCCTCCACCCACACAGAGATGAACTGAGTCCAATCACCACCTCAAGCTGGTGTCATGTTCAGGGTATTTATAGGTTTTCATGAATAAAGATGGACTTTACACTTTGAAATAATCACTAAGTGCATTAATTAAAAGTTATTTTATTCACCAGAAACCTCTGTAATAATGACTGATTAGGATTCATCCACTGACAGGTCCAGTTAGAGGACCATGAACTTTCAGTGTTCAGCTCTCAAACAGTTGAGTTTCCACTGACACACTGACCTGCTGCTAATGAAACTATTCCATGACTGTTAATGAAACACATCCTTCATTTGATCAACATTCAAACATCAGCACTGACTCATCAAACCTCTGGATGATACTTTTTAACAGTCTTTACTGCTCTGACATGTTTGATAAACACAGACCTGATCAGCTCTGATCATTTTGAAATGAAGAAGCAAAGAGAAGCAGCGCCATCCTGTGGTGAGTTACTGGAAGTACAAAAGCATCCAGACAATGTTTGAGAAAAACAGCTGTGAGCTCTGGACGCAGAACATCCACCAAGTTCTGGACAAACAGAGTCATTCTGGTGTCAGCTGATTGTTCATTACCACTGTAGCTGTTCACATCTGCAGCTTCACCATCCAAAGAGAAACTACAATGATGAGTTTGATCAATGAAAATAGGATAATGAAAATATCCTCCATGGTCTCTACTTTCATGATATTCAGCAGATATGATCAGTGTTTGCTGTGTGTTTTGTTTCAGCGTCTTCTTTGCGGTGTTAGACTGATCCTTTTCTACTGATGTGAACTTCTCCTACCATCATCTGTTCATCTCTAGAAGGGAGAATGTGTCTCCTTCCTGAGCATCATGATGGTGTCATCGTCCCATGATGTGTAGTATTATTTCTACAGATGATCATTGTTCTTTCAGCCATTTGAAAACTGCTTCCAAGCTTTAACCAGACTTTGAAATCTTTAGATTTTTCTGGGATGTTAAAAACAAATCTTTGAAGGTAGGCCTTAAAGCTTCTAAAGGCATGACATTATTTCATCAAAATGCTGTTTAAAGATACAGTCAACTGAGTGTGTTTGAATCCACTGGAATTAAGATTTAATACATAAATAATGAAATAATCTATCTGCAGACAGTTGATGGAAAAATGACTTGTGTCAAAAGCTTCCTCAGGAGTCATCCACATCTATATTGTGCTTCAGCAAATGAGTCTGGGAAGAATTGTTGTGTCAAATTGGAGATCTTTATCAGAGGAGGCTCCCAGCTGTCGTCCAGTTCAGCTCAGAGAAGTCTTCTCTTTGGTGTCTCAAAAAACCATCAGGAGTCAGTGTTCAGAGCATCAGAATGGTCTTTAATACCATCCTCCATCCCCTGTATCAGGGCCACACCCCTATACCATCACTATACATTAACCAATTACACCATTACAAATGTTTGTCGTCACTGTTGCTGGGGCTTGAGGCCTCGTGATCTTGTTTTTCTGTACCATCCTGGGACGTTTCCATACTAACTTTTCTTTTTTTAAAGAGCCGTCCTTGTTTACTTTACACCAATAACTTCATAATCTCCCTGTGTTCTCAATTTCTTAAAGTCATTCTTGCTTGTTTTACTCCCTTATTTCCTAATCCTGCAATAAGTGTAACTATTTTCACCATACAACGTGCCCCTACATCAAAACACACGTGCCCCTGTGAGGTATACAGTAAATGTACTTCATTTCTGTGTTTTCCACGGTATCACAGTAACATAAATGCCAATTACATCAAATATCACATCATAATCAAATATGACATTAATGTCATCTTCTTACATTGCCTGTTATATTCTACTTAGCACATCATAGGCTTTAAAATTATACCACAGACTATCAGCACACAGGAATTTACTGGACTCAATGAATTCTACCAGATCAGAACACTGGACATCAGACAGATGACCAAAGGAACCTGAGAGATTGTTCAAAATGTCAGACTATGATAACTTTCCTTGAGTCAAGAACACTGACAAACCACAGTCCCTTACTTCAGCACTGGACAGCTCCTCTGAACCCTCTCTACTGACAGACTCACACAAGGAGAGGTAACTTCAGCACTGGACAGCTCCTGTGAATTCATCGTAAAGATACAAGCAAGAGGCCCCTCACAAAATAACCCACTGTCAAAGACTGAGACCATCACCCAGTACTGCAGCTTCAAGTAAAGGACATAAGCTAGCATCACCTTTTTTCACCAATCAACTGTCACAATACAAAGACAGCTGATGAAACTGAGAAACCATCTTTGATCTAGTGACATCCTCTTCCTCATCCACTGAGGAACACAAGTGACCAACACCAGGATCAGAAAAAAGCAGTCACTCAAATCCAATTCTTCCTGTTCCAGTTTACACGTAGATCGAATAACAGCACAATTTGCTGGAACTGCTGGAAACTCTTGGGCAAGTTCATCTTGAGACTGTCTAATAGAATAGAACAGACTTTAATACAGGGACATTTGAAGTCCAGAGCAAGGTTCTCCTTGTTATTTTTAAATAAATGAAATAAAATAAAATAAAATGAAATGAAATCCTTTCAGCCCTGATGCCCCAAATCAAACTTTATTGATATAGTTCTTTTTCCGAAAAAATTAAAGAAACAAGATCAAAATCAAGAATAAGAAGAAAAAAACAATCATCAACAATTCAACAATGCAAGGAAACATAGAGGAGACATAAAATGACGCCACAAGGAGCAAAGGAAATGCAGGGCTACATGTACACAAGAGGGCTGAAGGCTGACAAGACACAGGTGAAACCAATCAGGGCAATGACAGCAGGTGAACCCAATGAACAATCAAGGGACACACAAGGAAGCACAAGACAGGAAATCCAGAACTTAACAAAATAAAACAGGAAACACAAAACATGATTCACAAAATAAAAGTCAGACATAAACCATGACAGACCATAGGGTCTCTGCCGTAAAGATCACCCCAAGATAACAGGAACCAGGATGAGGGGACTCAACAGACAGCAGCCCCACAGTCTGACAGGAACAGGCTCCTAGAACTAAAAGACTAAAACAGTAAGATGTGGTAAGAAACTAAAATAAACAGATAAAAATAAAAGAAATAAGTCACTTACCCAGTAAGACTAGGTTATAAATATAAAAAGTCCTGTAAAACACCAGTGACATGAATAAAAATCAACTGTGATAAAGCAGAATCAGGATGAAATAAAATCATCAAATCAGATAAAACAGAGTTAGTAGGAATTCAAATCATGTACAAGAAGAAGAATTAAAAGGATTCTAGAGTCTTGAGCCTCTTTTTAAAAGTATCAACAGTCTCTGAGGCCCTGAGCTTCTCCAGCTGTTCCACAGTCGGGGCCATAATAACTGAATGCTGCCTCCCTGTGTGTCTTAGATAGAACTTGTGGTTGGTTAAAAGGCCGGTACCAGAGGACTTCAGGGTTCATGAGGGTCGATACGGTAAAAGTAGGTCAGACAAATAAGAAGTCCAAGACCATTAAGACATTTAAAAACTACTAAAAGAAACTTAAAATGATCCTGCTGAAGCGCATGGGGAGCCAATGCAAATACTTTATAAACGAGTCCTCTGTAGGTCTGGGTGAGGGGCTGACATTTGAGTCTGGCCTTCGTCACTGTTGCTCTGGTGTTTGTGGCTCAGCTCAGGTCTTCTGACACCTGAAGACCAGGAACTTGTGACTGTCTGTCTGATCCACTTCAGTCCCCTGGATGTTGAGAGGATGCAGAGGGGGGCTTTCCTCTTGAAGTCCAGAATGAGTTCTTTTGTTTTTCTATGTTGAGAACAAGATTGTTGTCCTCTCCATAGGTGGTGATGTTATTTATTTGTTCTCTGTATGAAGTCTCATCCCAGGATGGTTGTGTCTTCTGTGTATTTGATGGTGACATTGTTTTTGCTCGTGGAGACACAGTCAGAGACAGTGTAGAGAGCGTAGAGTCTGGAGCTGAGGCAGCAGCTCTGTGCGACTGGATGCCTTTGTACTTTCAGTGACTCTCCACAGGATGGCGCTGCTTCTCTTTGCTTATTCAATTCAAAATTATCAGAGCTGATCAGGTCTCTAATTGTCAAACATGTCAAAATATTTGATCTTTTTCTTTAACTTGTCAAATTCCTCCTGTATGTTCTGAGAGATATTAAAGCTGTAGAGTAATATTAGACAATAAACCTGATCTGAGAAGGATTTTTAATGGTTTCATCTCTTTAAATGTCAAATATACAAAATAAAATCATACAAATACATGGATTATTATATTATTATATTTATAGAGTTTTCAGTGATTAGTTCATGATTTAAAGGCTTTTAAAGAGAATTAACTTTCACCTCACCTGAAATAGACAGAGAGACAGAGTGGGAAAAAAATTCAAGTCACTTGAAATTCACTTCCATTACTGAATGAAGTGAAACACATTGAAGAGTTCAGTCAGAGTTGAGGAGCTGTGTGTATTTGTGGTTTTGTATTTTCATCTCATCTCTTCAACAACACAGAACAGTCTGTGTTACTAAAGTCACCACCAACCTGAATGTGTTTGTGGGAACATGAATGTTTTTTAGTCTTTCTGCATCATGTGACCCAGATGTTTTTCATCTGCTGTCAGATTCAAATCAAGACCATGAAAGGACACAGCAGCTTGATCTGAGCTGTCAATCATCAGCAGCCGTCTCATCTGTGGGCTGCAGGGGCTGATGGGAGCTTTGAGGACCTGCTAGAAACCACGTGGCCTCGTCTCATGTCACAGCTCGTCCTTGTTGGGCCTCAGCTGCATCAGAGCTCCACTTCTCCCAGGTTCACCAGAGGATACACCACCACACAAAATGCTTTTCCTCCCAGCTGCTGCTCTGTGCTGTCTGTGTTCAGGTGAGTGTTTCCAACAAACTCCACCTTTAACAAACACTGTCTCACTAACCTTCATCTATCTGTCTGTGTCTCTACAGCCCTGGTTGCCATGGCAGCAGATCTGACCCAGGACCAGTTAACATTGACCAGGAGAGTTGGTCAAACAGTCTCCTTCAGATGTGAAGGAATTGGCCAGTGTGATTACGATTGGATAAACTGGTTCCAGAAGAAACAAACTGAAACATTTAGATGGATTCTTCGTATTAACAAAAATACAACTGAAGTGGCCCCAAATTCCAATCACCCTCAGAGAAATGATTTCTCAGCTGTGAATAATCAGAACAGTTGTAAGTTGGAGATAAAGAAAGTTAAAGTCGATCATTCAGCCTCCTACTACTGCACCTGTTGGAAGAAAGATACCCACAGTGAGAAATGATGTGAGCAGCCTGAACAAAAACCAACAGATGAACAGATGTCAAACAGTGTTTGTGACAGGAAGAGAGCAGTAAACCACAGCCCAGGTTCACATATTTCACCTCCATCTCAGACAGAGTCCCAAACATACTGAGCTGAGGGAGATTCTTCTTTCCTGCTCTCACTATTTATTTGACATCAGATTTATTCATGTTGTTAGCAGATATTTCAACAGTTAGAACAAAGATGAAAACAACACAGAGAAGAAGAAAGAGCAAAAATACAAAGTCAATCAAAAGAATTCAATGAAAGAGCAAAAGAACACAAAGATATTTTCAAAGACTTTGAAAAGTCAAAGTTGAATAGAATGAATGATTTCAGACAAATGTTCCAGATGTAGATGAAGCTCCTCTGCTCTGAGCTGCTGCTGGAATAAAGTCCATTCCTGCTTCACAATGTTAATGAAAACACTTCCAGCAGCACTTGTTGTTTAACACCTTCCAGCAGATTTCACCACATCATTTCACTTTCTATTTCTATTACTCTATTTCACCAAAGTAAAGACAACAAATAAATCATGTTAAGATAAAAGAACAAAGATATGTGTCAAAATAACATAAATATATAGAAACAATAAAGTGGAATGGTGCAGTGGGAACAGACTCCAGTCTCTATCCAAAATGTTTCCATTTAAATTATAACACGTTTAGTGGTGTGATGGTCAGCACTGATGAAACACAGCAAGAAGGTTCTGGGTTTAAATCCTTCAGCCAACTGGAGCCTTTCTGTGTGGAGTTTGTGTCTGTGTGGGTTCTCTCCAGGTTCTCCAGCTTCCTCCCACCCTCCATAAATTGGTCCTAGATGTGAGTTGTTGTCTGTCTCTCTGTGTTAACCCTGAGAAAGACTGGAGACCTGTTCAGGTTTTACCCCACTTCTAACCCAATGACAGCTGGGATAGGCTCCAGCTCCAACACGACCCTCAGAGGACAAACAGTTACAGACAAATAATGAATGAGTGGATTGAGATGAGATGGATTGTGGGTAAAAACTGTCCCTGAACATGTTGGTTCATGTGTGGATGCTCCAGAACCACCAGCCAGACGGTAGCAGTGTAAATAGTCTATATCTGGGGGGTCTGGGCTCAGAGAGGATCTGTTGTGTCTTCCTCCTGCAGCCAAACCTCCTCAGACGCCTCAGGAAGAAGAGGCTCTGTCTAGCTGCCTTGATGATGTTGCCCGTGTGGCGTGACCAGCTGAGATCCTCACTCATGTTGATGCCCAGGAACCTGAAGCAGTTGACTCTTTCTACTGCTACTCCCTCCAGGTGAATGGGGTCTTGTGTCCCTCCCTGAAGCCTCCTGTAGTCCACTATCATCTCATTGGTCTAGCTGACGTTGAGCAGGAGGTCATTGGCTGTGCACCATGATGACAGATCTCTAACCTCCTCTCTGTAGAATAACTCATCACCGTCTGTGATGAAGCCAATGATGGTGGAGTCATCAGCAAATTTAATGGTGGTTTTGAAGCAGTGCTTGGACGTACAGTCATGTGTGTAGAGGGAGAAGAGCAGAGGGCTGAGGACACATCCTTGAGGGACCCCAATGCTCAGGTTCAGTGTGGTGGAGGTGGAGTTGCAGATCTGCTCCATCTGTGGTCTGTTCATCAGGAAGGATCCATCTACACAGGGAGGAGCTGATGTGTAGGTCCATGAGCTTCATGATGAGTTTGGATGGGACTATGTTATTGAAGGTAGAGCTGAAGTCACACGTATGTGTTCCTCTGATGTTTGAGTTTCACAAACCTCTGTTCTAATGAAGTTAGGACATTTTGTCATGTAAAAATTATTGTAATAATGATAATAATAACAACTATAATAATGGAAATAGCATTATCAATAATGACAGCAAGGAATTATTGGAGAGAGGCAGTGGAAGGAGAAAAAAATGGAGAGGAACATTGATATACTATAATTAATTAGTGAAGATACTATCTACATAAAACAATATTATACAATAACTGTGGAGCTACAGGTATGTTTTTGTAGTAAGATGCAGAGACTTGATGTGATGGTATTGATGCTTCTAGTGGAATTGGCTCTCAGGCATCATGAGGGATTATTTTGTGAAGAGAAAATGAGTGGTGACCAAATAGATAGAGATTCTTTTGCAAGCTGTTGATTGAAGTCTTCCATTGAGATGTAGTCGGATAAGAGATTTTTCCAGTGAGTTATGTTTATGTTGTGTTTGGACTTCCAGTTCATGAGCATAGTTTTCTTGCCGATGGTTAGGGCCACCAGTAGGAGTTTATTGTTTGGGTTTGTCAGGTTTGACACAGAGGGAGGGAGACAGGGGGATATGGCAACCCAAGAAAACAGGAAGTGATTTGTGACCTCGCTCCAGAATTGTTCGACAGGTGTGCAGTGCCAGAATGCATGAAGGTAAGTGTCTGGTTTGTTTTACAGGCAGTTTGTGCAGATTTCTGATTTGGATCCCATTTTTGCCCGTTTCTGTCCTGTGTAGTGAATCCTGTGAATTATTTTACATTGTATAAGTTGTAGATTTGCATTTCCAGACATGGAGTAAATGTTTCTGCAGATGTGGTTCCAGAAGTCAGCATCAGGAGCAATTGCCAGATCTTTTTCCCACTTTGATGTAGGTATGGATAGAGTTGTGTCAGATTGTAAAAAGATTTGATATATTCTTGAAAGGACTTTCTTTTTTGTATGGATGTTAATCAGGTTCAAAATTGGTGGCGGTAAATCTAAGTTAATGGTTTTATGTTGTATTTTGCTTGAAGTGATGATTTGAGTTGATGCTCCTGATGCTGTACTCCTGGACCAAGTGAGGAAACGGGACCAGTGTGTTGTTATGGATTATGTGTTCTAAGTGTGTTAGGCCTTTTTGTGACCATGTGGGAAGGTGGACTGGTTTTTTTTTATTACTGAGAAAGTCGGGATTGTTCCAGAGTGGTGTGAATTAGGAAGGTGCGAATAACGAGTTTGTGGTTTTGTGGAAGTTCCACCAGGCTGTCAGAGCTGCTGCTATTGTTAACATTCTAAATCACTGATGTTGTTTGATCGTCTGACTGAGGAAACAGTTTGAAATGTGGACTCATCAGACCTCAGCATTTTTCCTCTTTGTGTGGGTCCATCTCAGAGAAGCTGCTGGTGTTTCTGCTGTGGTGTTGTCTTTAACTTGTAGATGTAGAGATGAACTGTGTTAACTGACCATGGTTTCTGAAGTGTTCCTGAGCCTCCTGGTAACATCCTTTACACAATGATGTGTTTGAATGCAGGGCAGCCTGAGGGGTCAAAGGTCACAGGACTTCATTGTTGCTTTTCAGTCTTGCTGCTTACGTGCAGAGATTTCTCCAGATTCTCTGAATCTTTTGATGATATCATGTTCTGTAGATGATGAATCATTGTTCTTATATGTTTCCAACCTGTTCATCTTTCCATTCCTCAGCTTCTCAGTCTTTTGTTGACCCTGTCCCAGCTTCTATGGAACATGTTTAGACTTTTTTGAGCCTTTGTCCAACAAGAACATTATGGTTGTTTGTATTTATAGACCTTCAAATTCTAACATCAATTATTTCATTAACTGTTTCTATTCTATTCTCAGAAAGATTATAAATGAATAAACACCTGATATATAATGAGTGATATTAATATTAATCTCAGTTTATCTTAGTGCTTCATCTTTCTTCCTCCTCATAACAAGGGCGACAAGAATTACTGCTTTAAATGAAA
This sequence comes from Mugil cephalus, assembly GCF_022458985.1. Taxonomy (NCBI): domain Eukaryota; kingdom Metazoa; phylum Chordata; class Actinopteri; order Mugiliformes; family Mugilidae; genus Mugil; species Mugil cephalus. Next base: position 3,679,944 of record NC_061776.1, read on the forward strand.
CTCTGATCAACAATATTTTTATAATTGTAATTGTCCGCCTTTATTGAATGCCGTCAGATATTATTTTGATATCGTTTTTATTTATATTATTATTATTGTAGAAATGTCATTCCTTAGTCCATGACCCCTGACCTCTGACCCCACCCACCTCGGTCCCCAGCTCCTCCCACTGTCGTAAAGCATTGACTGTATGTACTAGTCGTAAAGCGTCTTTTCTGTCCTTTCTCCGCTGAGTCCTCTCCAGGACAGGTAGGTTGTCTCACTGTCCTGCTAGTGTTTTGTGAGCTATTGTCTTACTTTGCTTACATGAAGCACATCATTTACATATTAAAGCAATGGTTTTGAATGGTTTCAATCAAACGATCTAATTTGTGAGTTAAAACTAGCCGTGTCTTGTAACTTTCGTGTAGCTAGCTTAAGCCACCTACGGGTAATCTGCGTTGCCTGCACGATATGCGGTAACACAATGTCTCATTAGGCTGCTTTAAACAAAAAACGTGATCTGCTTATGTGTTTTCATTCAAACCTTTCTGCATAAAAAAAACAAACCCAGCTAGAGCACTAAAGATTTGCCTCTGTTCTTCTTGTAGTTGCTGTCAAACCATCTCCTGACCTCTGACCCTGAATCACGTCACCAACCCAAAGGCACTTTTAAGAGCCACATCTCTGGGACCACGCCGTGCCACTTTTGTGGCCTGTTTCACGTGTTTCATGTGATTGTGTAATGTGCTCAGAACGTTGATAATCATTCTGATTATGTGTGTTGGTTTAAATTTAAATAAAGTGAACTAAATGCATTCCTTTTGTCTTTACTGTCCAGGCTCTCATTTCATTGTGCCTCATATTTGTTTATAATAGTCTTATATCCACAACACCTCATTTGCTCTAATTTACCTAAAGCTGACAAATAACACCTATGATATTAACATTGTGCATATGGGGTAAAGATGCCAGACTCAGGACTTCATTGCAGGTTCATTGCACCTTTTAATTACTTATAGTAACTTATATCTGTCAATAATAGTGTCATATTCTTGTCACTTTACTTAGCGCTGACAAATAGCACTTATGATATTGCATGGCTGTTTATAATAGTGTGCTGTAGGGAGATGTATTCATTATTATAACTTTATTACATATACTTATAACTACAGACATAAAGCACTGTAGGCGAAGTCAAAACTCATTATGCATCACTATACACATTTAGCAAAGCAAAGTAGTTATGAAGCATTAGAAAACTAACAAGTGACTAGGCAGATAATGACATATTTATAATGCACTATTCAGATTAAAATTATAATCATTCATAACCAGTTGTCATAGTGCATCATGAAGTTGGTTATGACGACTTGTGAATATGTATAGATGGTAATAATGACCATGATAATGCTTTATAGACACCTTATAAAACATTATGAGTGTATTCATAGGGCATTATGAATACAACCATCATAGAAAGTGTTACCGAAAAATCACATTGTACTTATTTGTAACAAGTTTGCAAAAAAATATTGGAGTTATCAGAAGAATACGGCATCTGTTATCAAGAAAACTCTGTTACACCATGATCTATCCTTACATCTCATACTGTGTTATGGCTACTCTGGTGTTCAAAAGATGATGGTGAAAAACATCAGAGCAGTTTGTGAGGAGGAGGTCGACGACCCACAAAAAAATAAGCACTCACAGAGACAGTTTCCACAGAAGGACTGTCATTTATTTGCAGAAACAAAAACCATCTCCAGGTCGACTTCAATCAGAAATAAATAAATGTAATTTAGAGGCTGAAAAACTGTTTCACTCCTCACTCCTCAACACCACAAAAGAAGACAAAAGAGACACCAGCAACCAGCTGTCCTCACTCATTAATCCCAGGAGGAGGACGGCCTGATGAGCAGGAAGGACCTGACTGGACCAATATTAAGAAAACTGTCCTAACTTTATAAATAAATAGTGTATAGGACAGACTATAAATAACAGTTCATCTACCACAATCAATACAAAGAATTAACAGGCTCTCAATAGACTCCAACATACTGCTATGTTGTTTGGACGAGTACTTTAAAGAACCACCTCAATGGTATTTTCATCCTGCAAAAACGTTTCATCAAAATCAACTTAAATTATGAATAATAACATTAATTATTACGCAAAAATGACAACACTCTCCAACAGACTCTGTAGCTCCACCTCACTGTTTCATCTCTATGTATTCTGCCCATTTTCAAAGGAAACTTTCTGCAAATTTTCTTTGTTTTTGTGTATCAATCCATCCAGAAGCTACTTCTGACCTGTTTTCACTCTACATTTCAGTTCAATTCCTAAATACATACATACATAGATGGTGTATGTGTGTGTGTGTGTGTGTGTGTGTGTGTGTGTTTTATACCATCAGATTGAGGACATTTGTGTAAAGTGAGGACATTTTGTCCGGTCCTCACTTTCTGACTGTTTTGAAGGTTAAAACTCAGTTTTAGGGAAAAGGTTAAATTAGATTATGGTTAGGGTTAGGGTAAGGGGCTAGGGAATGCATTATGCCCATGAGTGTCCTCATAGATGGCCATACAATAATCTGTGTGTGTGTTAGTTCATGTATTGTTTGTGCTGAATGTTTGTCATCTCAGAGGGACACCTGACAAGCTCCTGTGGGTTTTATTTGGTCTCAAACTTCCTATATTTTTCTCTTCTTCATGTACTATGTGCTTTGTTATGGTGTTGATCTGTTCACTATTCTTTTTATTTATGTGCTGATGAATAAATAAAAAAGAAAAGAGAAAACAATGTCCACCACCCTCTACATGACACCATAGACAGACAGAGAAGCTGGTTCAGGGACAGGCTGCTGTCTCTGTCCTGCTCCATGGACACATTGAGGAGGACGTTTGTCCTTCAGGACATAAGACTCTACAGCGCCTCCCTGTGAGGAACCAACTGGACTGTGGTCATTACTGATACTATTCTATATATTTATTCACATTATTACATGTTTATATTATAACTTAAATATGTTTCATATGTGTTTCTATGTAATGATGCTACTGGACACTGAATGTCCAACAGAAAATCTGATGACCAAAACAGATGTTGACCTGCTGGTGGCGCTAGATAAAAAGTCCAAATCAACAGTCAGTTAATGAAGTTGATCCTCTGGGACCAAGAATGTGTAGAAATGTTGATGTGAGTCCATCATCCATCTTTTAGTCCAGATCCAGTCCATGACTAAGACTAAAGTAGTGGACTGACCAACCACTGACATTAACATCAGAGCCATGCTGCTAGTGAGGCTAAAAGAAAGGAGAAGAAGAGACAGTCATGTAGATGTGAACATCAGAGAAACACATCAAGGAGCTGAAATATGATCCTTCCTCCTCATGTGACTCCTTCCCCTCAGCTGACTCTCTCAGCAGCACACAGGTTTTTGTATTAGTCTTTTTCACTGTGTGACAGCGGCAACTGGTACCGCATCGTTGGCTCTGGAACTAAACTGTATGTAACAGGTAAGAACAAACATTTCTTTTCCTTCACTTGTTTTATTGTAGAAGCTGAAATGTGTTTAAAGTCAGTTTGTGCTGCTTCAGGCTTTACATGTTAGTTTTTTCCTCATTAGTAGAGAATTCATCCTGCAGCCATTGTTCCATAAGAAAAGCTCAATCACTTCTGAAAACATGTTGAAATGTGACTGAACAACTAAAGTCATTCTTTCTTTCTGTAAATATTAGTGACGTTACAAACATTTAGGATTTGATGGTCTCAGTAATTCTGTTGAAAACAAGATGATATTTGATGTTCAACTATTTCACATTCTTTTCAAGTGTCTATCGATTGTATTGGATCATTTCTGAAAGTTAGAACCTTGTCAGATCTAATCGCTGTCACTTATTTTATATGATGGTAAATGTGTCTTTAATTGATGATGTGTTAATAGAAAAAGAAAAAACACAAAGTGAATGTGATGTTAAATTAAATGAAGTTTTATCACCATCATCAGCATAAAGTATTTAAACATTTGAACATGACTGACACAAACTAACATGTTGATGTGTTTTATTAGTGATTAAAGTCTGTGCTCTTAAATGTGTCATATTCAATACATATTGTAATCACTGAAATGACAAATGAAAAACTGAAAAACACAATTCAGGGATTTGGAAATGATCTAAATAATTTATTCCTTTAACCAGAATGAACCCACTGAGACTGAGAAGCTCTTTTTAAAGGGAGTCCTGGTGAAAATAGACAGCAGCAAATACAAAACACAGTTAGAAAATGACACAGTTAAAAGACAAAGAAACGACAAATGAAAAGAAGATGATTCAATTTACAAGCAGGTGATAAAAACTAGTGAATATTGTGGAGTCGGCCTCATGTCCTCTCAGTTTGGATTTAAAAGCTCTCAATGAAAAATGAACTGAATTTGTTTCCAGTTGTTCTGCAACATTTTCCATGTAAAAGGTCCAGAGTGGATAAAAGCACTTGACTGAGAAGTGATTTGTATATAAAAGTAAAGCAGCACTGATCCTTCATGTGACCAGAGCAGCTCATCACACCCAGGAGAAGAACTCATGGGGAATTAAATTCAGTTTAACTGAAAATATTACAAAGACTGAAAATGATTTCTTTTTAAATGAATATTTGATTCTTTTAATTTCATGTCACAGCTCATAGGGTCATTAGAAATGAATGAGGTGATGGAGGTGAAGTTGTGATTCAAACAGGATTAACATATAAATATAGAATCTGAACAGACTGCAACAACTTTTGCTACAAAACACTTAATTTAAAAAAAAATAATTCAAAATATTAACACCAAGCAAAATAAGAACATTGGATCCTGGATCTGTTAATGACTCAACATAACAAAAAGGTGTTAAAACCATATTAGTCCAGTTTGGGGTTGATGAAATGCTGCAGATGCTTTTTTTCTGGCTCCACACAATGCAGGTTTGACATCCATAGTTATTCCCACAACTTTTCCCACAATAATTTATTTTTTCCTTTTGAACCGCTTTAACAATGTCTGAACAAAGGAACAAACAAACAGATAATTATGTGTCTCCTCGACCAGTTGTGTTGTCAGATTTGCTGCTCGTCCTTTAACTCAGTCTGAATTGTTGTTTCTTGATGAACTGACATTTTTAAGTCAGTATCTGGTCAGAGTTAACACACGTCTGCTCACACACCTTTAGCATGCTCTGCTTCAGAAATGTTCACTCAGAAAAATACCTCAAAGTTTAGACGATTTCTTGGTTGGACTAAAAAAAAGTTGTGTAAAGTTAGCTTTTCTGATTATTTGATGCTGCAGTCACAGTCTGACTGATTGTGGAACATTTTGTTGTTTTTCTGAAAATAACATCTTTCTATTAAATGAAATGATCACATTGTGTTGAGGTTTATATGTTAGAGAGCATCAAACTGTTTTATGGAAACTTTATGTGAAGTCATATTCTAATGTATACTGAATATGTGCACCGATCAGCCATAACATTATGACCAATGAAGTGTTTAGACGACTGAGTCAGAGCATCTCCAGAGCTGCAGCTCTTGTGGGGTGTTTCTGGTCTGTAGTGATCAGTATCTATCAAAAGGTTCAAGGAAGGAGAAGAACCAGAGACAGGGTCAAGGATCATAGAGAAGGCCGGCCCGTGTGGTCCCATCCAACACATGAGCTGCTGTAGCTCAGACTGCTGAAAAAGTTGATGCTGGTTGAACTTTGTTGTGTATTGATGAGTAGTTTAGTGATCAGAGTCCATGTAGTTTCCAGGATCAGACTGAATCCAGAGCAGAGCTGGAAGCTGCTGTTGACTGTGTGAATGTGTGTGTGCTGTCAAACTTCAGATGAGCAGGTAGTGAAGCCCGTGGTGAGCGTGTACCCAGCAGCATCCAGAGCCCACCTGGAGGGGAAGAGCTCTCTGCTGTGTCTGGCCTCACACATGTTTCCTCCTGAGGTCAAGTTCTCCTGGAAAAGACAGAAGGAGGGCGGCTCTCTGGAGGAGCTGACCCCTGCTGAGGGAGAGCAGCTGGAGCTCAGAGAGTCGGGACGCAGAGCCTCCATCAGACTGGTGGATAGAGATGATCTGTACACATATAAATACACCTGCTCCGTCAAGCACGAGGGAGGCACAGTGGAGGACACACTGGAAGAAAGAGTGGAGGACAGAGTGGAGGCCCAAGCACTACAAGGTAATGGAGGCTTGGTGACTGTGTCCAGCACTGGTTCAGCTTCACGTGGAGATGCTGTCAACGAGATCAGAGGAGCAGAGGACTGACATTTGTCCCTGCAGCTCCAAACTTTTGACTTCTTTTCTGTTTCAGGGGTTCCAGCTCCAGCAGCCTCCTGTCCTCCAGAGAGAGAGCCAGCAGACCTGGCAGCTCTGCAGCAACATCACTGTAAGATCACCTGCTGCCTCTCTGCATGGACAGCTCCAATGTCCAATGAGGACACTAGAACAACTTTACAGGATCAATCTGACACTTGCACTAATTCATATCTGTGTGTGTGTGTGTGTGTGTGTCAGTGTCCTTCCAGTCTCAGTGCAGGGTGAAGCTGCTCTGTCTGCAGTACACAGTGCTGATAGTGAAGAGTCTGGTGTACTGCTGTGGACTCTCTCTGCTGATGAGCCTCAGAAACAAGGGACCGTCCACCAGCTCCACACATGCTGACTGACTGTTTTCTGCTCCTCTTTTCTCTCCATCACATCTCATCACTTCATCTCATTCATCACTGTCATCAGTCTTCAGAAATGTTGTTGAAATGTTCTTCTTTGTAATCTGTATCTGTTCATTCACGTGTTGATTGTCGTCCTGTAAATAGAAACACATATATTCACATAGAAATCTGCTCTTAGAACGTGTTCATTCTCTAGTCGTCTAGTTTATTTCCACTTTTAACTGGGACTTGTATAACAATGAAAATGAAGCTGAATCATCATCAGTTTCCAGCTGTTTCTTCTGCTCTTGTGTTTCTTCTTTCTAATAAAAAAGAAAGAAAATGAAGCTTGAAGAGAATTTCCATGAGAAATGTGTCTCAGTGGTTAATGAGGTCAACTCATGATACATTTAAAGTGATTGGACGTTCAGACTTTTTCTTCCAACTAGAACTCAGTGAACTAATGAGACTGGAGGTGAACCAACATGGACGCCTGCTTCACAACAACAGCATGACTTGTTTGTCTCATGGGTTTGTGTCTCTGTCTCACTGAGACTTGTGTTCTGTTCTGATTAATGACAACACAACAACAGGAAGCATTATTGTTTCTAATAGAAGCTGAAAATCCTCTCACAGGATCAATTTAAACACTTTACAGGTAAAAACTTTAAACTTCTTTAAAGTTCTATTTATCAGAGAGGAGACATTTATGAGAGGACGGAAGATTTTTTATTTTGTATTTTAATTAATTTTATTTAACTGTAAACACAAATGTGTTTGTAATGTGTGATATCAGATGTAAACGTGTTTCTCTCTCAGATGAAGAACACAGGTGCTTCCTTAGATCCTAAAGATTCTTTAACCAGAGCTGGTGGTTGAAACTGTCATTGTGTCATTAAAGTGAAAAGCCACAGCTAACGGTGTGGAGGCTGCAGAGCACAAACCCACACAGCCCGTCTGCTGCAGGAAGGAAGTCTGATTGGCTGTCAGCAGTTTGTTTTTCTGTCCTAATAACCACTGAGAACAGATTGATATCGGCTGCTGAACACACTCATCACCTCCCCTCCCTTTCTCTTGTTTTCTGTAAACCTTTGTTCCTCTGAGCCTCCACCCACACAGAGATGAACTGAGTCCAATCACCACCTGAAGCTGGTGTCATGTTCAGGGTATTTATAGGTTTTCATGAATAAAGATGGACTTTACACTTTGAAATAATCACTAAGTGCATTAATTAAATGTTATTTTATTCACCAGAATCCTCTGTAATTAATGAGTGATTAGGATTCATCCACTAACAGGTCCAGTTAGAGGACCATGAACTTTCAGTGTTCAGCTCTCAAACAGTTGAGTTTCCACTGACACACTGACCTGCTGCTAATGAAACTATTTCATGACTGTTAATGAAACACATCCTTCATTTGATCAACATTCAAACATCAGCACTGACTCATCAACCCTCTGGATGATACTTTTTAACAGTCTTTACTGCTCTGACATGTTTGATAAACACAGACCCGATCAGCTCTGATCATTTTGAAATGATGAAACAAAGAGAAGCAGCGCCATCCTGTGGTGAGTTACTGGAAGTACAAAAGCATCCAGACAATGTTTGCGAAAACCAGCTGTGAGCTCTGGACGCAGAACATCCACCAAGTTCTGGACAAACAGAGTCATTCTGGTGTCAGCTGATTGTTCATTACCACTGTAGCTGTTCACATCTGCAGCTTCACCATCCAAAGAGAAACTACAATGATGAGTTTGATCAATGAAAATAGGATAATGAAAATATCCTCCATGGTCTCTACTTTCATGATATTCAGCAGATATGATCAGTGTTTGCTGTGTGTTTTGTTTCAGCGTCTTCTTTGCGGTGTTAGACTGATCCTTTTCTACTGATGTGAACTTCTCCTACCATCATCTGTTCATCTCTAGAAGGGAGAATGTGTCTCCTTCCTGAGCATCATGATGGTGTCATTGTCCCATGATGTGTAGTATTATTTCTACAGATGATCATTGTTCTTTCAGCCATTTGAAAACTGCTTCCAAGCTTTAACCAGACTTTGAAATCTTTAGATTTTTCTGGGATGTTAAAAACAAATCTTTGAAGGTAGGCCTTAAAGCTTCTAAAGGCATGACATTATTTCATCAAAATCCTGTTGAAAGGTGCAGTCAACTGAGTGTGTTTGAATCCACTGGAATTAAGATTTAATGAATAAATAATGAAATAATCTATCTGCACACAGTTGATGGAAAAATGACTTGTGTCAAAAGCTTCCTCAGGAGTCATCCACATCTATATTGTGCTTCAGCAAATGAGTCTGGGAAGGATTGTTGTGTCAAATTGGAGATCTTTATCAGAGGAGGCTCCCAGCTGTCGTCCAGTTCAGCTCAGAGAAGTCTTCTCTTTGGTGTCTCAAAAAACCATCAGGAGTCAGTGTTCAGAGCATCAGAATGGTCTTTAATACCATCCTCCATCCCCTGTATCAGGGCCACACCCCTATACCATCACTATACATTGACCAATTACACCATTACAAATGTTTGTCGTCACTGTTGTTGGGGCTTGAGGCCTCGTGTTCTTGTTTTTCTGTACCATCCTGGGACGTTTCCATTCGAACTTTTCTTTTTTTAAGAGCCATCCTGGTTTACTTTACACCAATAACTTCATAATCTGCCTGTGTTCTCAATTTCTTAAAGTCATTCTTGCTTGTTTAACTCCCTTATTTCCTAATCCTGCAATAAGTGTAACTATTTTCACCATACAACGTGCCCCTAGATCAAAACACACGTTCCCCTGTGAGGTATACAGGAAATGTACTTCATTTCTGCGTTTTCCACAGAATTACAGTAACATAAATGCCAATTACATCAAATATCACATCATAATCAAATATGACATTACTGTCATCTTCTTACAATGCCTTTCATCTTCTACTTAGCACATCATAGGCTTTAAAATTATATCACAGACTATCAGCACACAGGAATTTACTGGACTCAATGAATTCTACCAGATCAGAACACTGGACATCAGACAGATGACCAAAGGAACCTGAGAGATTGTTCAAAATGTCAGACTATGATAACTTTCCTTGAGTCAAGAACACTGACAAACCACAGTCCCTTACTTCAGCACTGGACAGCTCCTCTGAACCCTCTCTACTACCTGACATAGACACAAGGAGAGGTAACTTCAGCACTGGACAGCTCCTCTGAACCCTCTCTACTACCTGACATAGACACAAGGAGAGGTAACTTCAGCACTGGACAGCTCCTCTGAACCCTCTCTACTACCTGACATACACATTCACTAATCAACTGTTCACGAGACAAAGACGACTGATCAAATTAAGAAACCATCCTTGAACTCCTGACATCCTCTGCAAATTCTGAAGAAAACGAGTGTCTTCCTGGCAAGTTCATCTTGAGATTGTTTCATAGAATACACTTCATGGCCATTTGCACAGCTACAAGAAAATCCAGGTACACTGAAAGTCTTGTGGAAAGTTCCTTGAGCCAGTCATTTTATAGAAAGTAAAAGGTAAACATTTTAAATATCAACACTATGATTACTACAAAATATAAACACCTTGTGAAAGTTGTCTACAGTCTTGATGACTCATTGAAGAGTTTCCCTCTCGGCCTTAGTGATGTTTCTAAACCATCATGTCATGAGTTCACTGTAGGTCTGGGTGAGGGCTGGCGTCTGAGTCCAGTCTTCTTCACTGTTGCTCTGGTGTTTGTGGCCCAGCTCAGGTCTTCTGACACCTGAAGACCAGGAACTTGTGACTGTCTGTCCACTTCAGTCAACTGGATGTTGAGAGGATGCAGAGGGGGGCTTTCCTCTGGAAGTCCAGAATGAGTTCTTTTGTTTTTACTATGTTGAGAACAAGACTGTTGTCCTCTCCATAGCTGGTGATGTTATTTATTTGTTCTCTGTATGAAGTCTCATCCCCAGGATGGTTTTGTAATCTTCATGTTTGATGGTGACATTATTTCTGTTAGTACAGACACAGTCATAGGTGGAGAGAGCGTAGAGTCAGGGGCTGAGGCAGCAGCTCTGGGTGGTTCCTGTGGTGACTGAGAGTTCAGCAGAGACTTTGATTCTCACCACCTGTGATCTGTGTATGAGGAAAACAGGTGGTGTTGGTTCTCCCAGATCTGTCAGCTTCATGATCAGCTTCATTTTTCTCAACCATTGTGTGACTCAATGCTTTTGTACTTCCAGGGACTCACCACAGGATGGCGCTGCTTCTCTTTGCTTCTTCATTTCAAAGTGATCAGAGCTGATCAGGTCTGTATTTATCAAACATGTCACAGCAGTAAAGACTGTTAAAAAGTATCATCCAGAGGGTTGATGAGTCAGTGCTGATGTTTGAATGTTGATCAAATGAAGGATGTGTTTCATTAACAGTCATGAAATAGTTTCATTAGCAGCAGGTCAGTGTGTCAGTGGAAACTCAACTGTTTGAGAGCTGAACACTGAAAGTTCATGGTCCTCTAACTGGACCTGTTAGTGGATGAATCCTAATCACTCATTAATTACAGAGGTTTCTGGTGAATAAATAAGATTTAATTAATGCACTTAGTGATTATTTCAAAGTGTAAAGTTCACCTTTATTCATGAAAACCTATAAATACCCTGAACATGACACCAGCTTCAGGTGGTGATTGGACTCAGTTCATCTCTGTGTGGGTGGAGGCTCAGAGGAACAAAGGTTTACAGAAAACAAGAGAAAGGGAGGGGAGGTCATGAGTGTGTTCAGCAGCCGATATCAATCTGTTCTCAGTGGTTATTAGGACAGAAAACAAACTGCTGACAGCCAATCAGATTTCCTTCCTGCAGCAGACGGGCTGTGTGGGTTTGTGCTCTGCAGCCTCCACACCGTTAGCTGTGGCTTTTCACTTTAATGACACAAGGGCCAGTTTCAACCCCCAGCTTGGTTAAAAATCTTTAAAGGAAGCATTGGTTCTTCTTTGGGAGGGGGAAACCCCATTTACTTTTAAATTTAAAAAAAATCCAATTTGTTTTTTACAGTTAAATTTAAAAACGGGATTATTTTTTTTGTGTTGTGTTTAAAATCTTCCGCCCCTCCCCATAAAGGTTCCCTTCTGATAAAAGAACTTCAAAGAATTTTTGGAATTTTTACCGGAAAAAGTGTTTAAATTGATCCTGGGGAGGGGTTTTCAGTTTTCTTTAAAAAAATAATTGCTTCCTGTTGTTTTTGTTTGGCATTAATCGGAAACCAAAACCCACAAGCCCCCAGTGGGGACCAGAGCACAAACCCTTTGAGACAAAAATTTTCATGCTGTTGTTGTAAAGCAGGCGCCCAATTTTGGGTTTTCATTTGTTCTTTTAGTTCCTTTTGAGTTTTTTTGGGAAAAAAAAAAAGCCCCTGAACGTCCCAATCCCCCTTTAAATGAAAACATGAGTTGCCCTAAATTAAAACCACTGGGGCACTTTCTCATGGAAATTCTCTTAAAAGCTTCATTTTCTTCGTGCATCAGTCTGTGTTTTCTTTCACGGGTTTCATGGGACGTCACACCCAGGGAACTGGAAGCAGTTTGTTATTTTATTCAGGGACGTCCAAAAACTCTAAATTTCCCCGGGTTTGACTTGTTTTTTTTGGACACAAAAAAATTTCAGTTGGGGGAAAACCAGACTCGGGTTTTTTGTGTCGGGGACCCGGGTTTTTGAGTGTTTTCCCAAGTGAAAAAAAGGCCCCCGCCTTTGGTGGAGTCTGCATTTATTAAAAAGGGAAACACAAGGCAGAAAAAAACGGGCTGGAAACTGATGATGATTCAGCTTAATTTTAAATTATTATAAAAAGCCCCATTTAAAAAGTGGAAAAAAACTAGACGACTAGAGAAGGGAACCCCTTTTTAAAGAGCAGATTTCTATGTGAATTATGTGTTTCTATTTTCAGGCGACAATCAACATAATGGGAAGAAAGATACGCCCAAAGAAGTACATTTTCCAACATTTCTAAAGGGAGGGATCAAAGTGATGAATGGATGAATGATGAGATGTGATGGGTGGAAAAAGGGGAGCGGGAAAAAACCGCAGTCGCGTGTGGAGTGGTGGAGGTCCCTTGTTTCTGAGGCCCTCATCGCGGAGGCCCAAAACAGCGGTACACCAGACTCTTCACTATCGCACTGTGTACTGCAAAACAGGCGTTCATTTTGTACTGGGGAAGGACGGGGAAAACCCTTTCTGAAACAAAAAAAGGTTTAAAATTGTTTGGGAGGCAGTGGAGATTTCTGTTTCCCCGGCGGGCAAGTCCCCCGAGTTCTCTTCCCTTTGGAAGTGCTTTGGCCCCCTCTCTTTTCCCCTCCCTCGTGCTGGCGGAGAGGTGTTTTTATATGTGTTGGAATCACCCTTCCACCAGCCCGGATGGGGCTCTGCGTCCCGACCCCTCTGAGCCCCGGGTGTTCTCCTCAGCAGGGGTAGCCCCTCCAGGGGCCCGCCCTCCTTCTGTCTTTTCCGGGGAGAATTTGGGGAACCTCGGAGGGGGAAAAATGTGTGAGGCCGACACAGCAGGAGCTCTTCCCCCCCGGTGGGCTCTGGATGTGCTGGGTACCGCTCCCAAGGGGGTTTTAATTTCCTGTCTTCTGAAGTTTGACAGCCCCACACACATTCCCCACAGGTAAAACAGCAGTTTCCCAAGCTTTTGCTCTGGATTCAGTCTGACCCGGGAAAAACTACATGGATATTTAATTTTTAAGGGAAAGACGTTTTTTTCTGTTTCTAAATTTTTGAACCCAAACAACACTTTTCAAAAAATTTGGCCCAGAAATGTGGACTGTGTTTCATCCGTTTTTCTTTTATCCTAAACTGCTGTTGTTTTTTTAAAAAGGGAAAAATTTATTTTCCATGTTGACTTGATAAAAGTTTTGGGGTTTTTCGGGCCCCCCTTTATTTTTTCTTCTTGTTTTTTGATCTTTAATCACCAACTGTTTTTTGGTCAGTTCTCTTTTTTTACTACGGACCCTTTTCTTTTGGGAAAAAACGTGCAAAATTCCCTTTTTGGGACATTGTTTTTGGGTTTGAAATAAAAAAGGGCCCTTCCAAAAACAAAAACGTCATTTTGGATAGCAGCTTTTGTTTCCCCCAAAAACCGGAAACACATGGTTCATCTTTAAAAAGGGTTTTCTTTTCCTTTGGTTTAAAGAAGATCGCCTAAAACATCATCTACATTCAACACTGCTTTTCATTTTTGGGATTTTTTTATGGACTGTAGTTTACATGTGTCAAACTAAACCCTGAATTTTTGCCCTGACACTTCATTTTATTTGACCCCCAAAAAATTTTAAAACAAATTTGGTGGGTCAACAAAATTGAAAGGGAGTAATTCTCAATATAATAAATTGATAATTATTTTTTTTAAATTTGTTTTAAATTCACTATATCTCCCTTTAATGTACTTTAAATGTCGTGACCTGATGGGGGGTTTGGAAATATCAACTTTTAAACCCCAAAAAGTCCAAGAAGAAAAAAATTGGCCCCGGGAAGGGAAAGGGAAAAATTTAAATAAAAAAGATGGGAAAGTAAATTTGGTTTGGTCCCTTCAAAAAAAAAAAAAACGATGAAGGAGAAAAATTCTACGCGTCATTTTGACCCCAAAACATGGAGAAAAAGCCCTTTTTAAAAATTTTAGCCCCCCAAATTAAAACAAAAAGGTTCAAAAATTTAAAAGTCAGCTCAAATTTGCAGCATGAACTTTTTCCCCAAAGTTACAGATAAAATGATATTTAAAATTTTTCATTGAGGTTTTAAATCCAAACTGGGGGGACATGAGGCCGACTCCAAATTTACCCAATTTAGTTTTTTAACCTGCTTGTAAATTGAATCATTTTCTTTTCATTTGTCTTTTTTTTGTCTTTTTAAATTTGGTGTCATTTTCTAACTTTTTTTTGGTTTTTTGTGCTGTTTTTTTCCCCCCGGGGACCCCCTTTTAAAAAGAGTTTTCCCCGTTCGGGGTTTTTTTTTTCTGGTTTTTAAAGAAATAAATTTTTTAAACATAAATTTCCCAAAATCCCCTAAATTTGTTTTTTTTCAGTTGTTAAATTTGTCATTTCAGTTTTTTACAATATTTTATTGAATAGGGAAACATTTAAGAAAAGATTTTAATCCCCAAAAATAAAACACATCAACATTTTTGTTTGTGTAAAGTCATGAAAAAATTTTTTAAAAATACCTTTATGCTGTGGTTTGGTGAAAAAAACTTCTTTAAAAAAATTTTTAACCCCACTTCACTTTGTGTTTTTTCTTTTTCTATTAACACATCATAAATTTAAATAAGACACTTTTTACCTTTAATAAAAAATAAGTGCCCCGCGATTAGATTGAAAAGGGTTTTAAAACTTTCGGGAAAGGGACCCCAAAAATTTCGATAGACACTTGAAAAGGGTGTTTTGTGTTGAACTTAAAAATTTTAATCTTGTTTTAAAAAGAATTACGGGCCCACCCCAAAATCCTTAAAAATTTTTGGGTTGGTTTTAAAATTATTTCCCCGGGAAAGAAAGAAGGGACTTTAGTTGTTCGGGTACATTTCAACATGTTTTAAAGAAATGATTGAGCTTTTTCTTAGGGAAACCCAATGGCCGGGCAGGATGAAATTCTCTACAAATAAAGGGAAAAAACTAAAATGTAAACCCAAAAGCAGCACAAACTGACTTTAAACACATTTCAGCTTCTACAAAAAAACCCGTAAAGGGAAAAAGAAATGTTTTTTCCCTTTACCTTTTAAACAAACATTTTAGGCCCAAGAGCCAAAAAATTTGAAAAGTACATTTGGGCCTTTCTGCCACACAGTAAAAACCCCGCCTTTCCCAAAAACCCCTTTTGTGTGCTGCTGAGAGATTTCGTGGGGGAAAGGATCACTTTGGGAGGAAGGATCAATTTCAGCTCCTTAAAGGTGTTTCTCTGATGTTCACTTTATGATGTCCCCTTTTTTACCCCTTTCCCTTTTTCCTAATACCCGGGGGTGGCTTTTAATTTTAAATTGTCAGGGGGTTGGTCAGTCCACTTTTTATTTTTGGTCGTGGGGACGGGATCGGGAAATAAAAGGGTTGGTTTGAGGGGAACTCCCTAAAAACTTTTTTCTACAAAATTTTTGGGTCCCAAAGAGGCCCCAAATTTTCATTTTGGGACTGTTTTTTTTGGGATTTTTTACCCTTGGCCCCAAAAGCAGGTCAACACGGGTTTTGGTCATCTTTTTTTTCTTTTGGGACATTTCTGTGCCCTTTTGCCCCCTTTTCCATAGAACCCCCATATAAAACCCTTATTTAAAGGTTTAACTTTTAAACATTTTGGAATGTTGGGGAATATATTATTTATATATATTTATTTTATATTTAAAATTTTGTTTTTTATAATTTTTTTTTAATATTTTTATATATATTTTATATTTAAAACACATTTTTTTTTAATATATTTATATTTTTATTTTATTATATATATTTTTTTTTTTTTTAAACATTTATATTTTTATTTTTTCCCCTTTATTTTTTTATACACATTTTATTTTTTATATTTAAAAATTATTCATTTATTTTTTTTTAAATAGCCAAATTTAAAAAGTAAAAAGTATACCCGAGCAGATCTTTTCATTACAAAAGCACATCTTTGAAAAGAGAAAATTAATGTAAATGTTTGAGGGGGGAATTTTGCAGGGGGAAAAACAAAAAAACCCTATATACGCTTGTTGGTGGCCCTCCTAAAAAAAAAATTCCCCCCAAACCAATCAATTGTTACCCCGCCCCTTTTTTAAAAAAGGCCCCAATTTTAAATAAAAGAAAAACCGCCATATGTAGCCAAGCAAAAACTGAACCAGCACAGGAACAGAAATATCTTCTGGGGGTCTTTATTTCTGAACTGGGGAATATGGTGTTTAAAATTTTAAAATAAATTGATGAAATTTTTGAACTAAAACTAAATGAGAGTCTTCAACTTTTGTCTTCATTATTGTAAAAAACCCAAAAAATCGGGGGCACCCCCACGGTGCCTGGGGTTCTTTGGGCCCTTTTTGTTTGTAACTCTTTTTAGTCTGGGGGTTTGTTTTGGGAAGAAATTTTCCTTTTTACAACAGGGGAATTAAAATTGTCCTACAGTCCAGAAACAGACTGTAGAGTGAAACCAAAATCTCCTTTTTAGGAAAAACAACAGGGGGTCAAAAAATTAACTACAGTGGCTTGACCCAAAACCAAAAAGGGGCCCCAAAATTCATTGCCCCCCCTTTTACAGGTCGGGAATTTCCCACAATGAAAGTGAAGGGTTAGATTTTGAAAAAACATAACTTTTAAACTTGGGGCATTTTCCCCGTTGCAAAACAGCTTTGACGAGGGTCCTCCCTACTTGAAAACTTTGGGTGTCTCTTTGTTTTTTTTTCTCTGCATCCCGCTCCTTTTTTTACACTTTAAAATATAGGGGAAATGGATGGTTACGAATTTGTATTTGAAAAAATTGGTCAAAAAATGATGTATTTTTTTGCTTCTTGAAGTTCCTGTTATTTTCCTTTTTAAAGGGAGCTGGAAAGGAGTTCTAATAAGGGGGGGACCCCTGTATTTTAAATGGAAATTGGGGAGTTCTAAAAAAAAAATTTAAAAAATTTCGATGTATCGGGGAATTAAAAGGGGATGTAGAGTAAAAAACGGGTTTGGGAAGTAGCTTGTGAGTGGATTGATAATAAAATTCTTAAAAAAATTTTTGCAGAAAATGGGGGCCAAAATGGGCAGTTTACTTGGGGATTGCAAAAGTGAGGGGGTGCTAGAGACTCTGTTGGGGGTTTTCTTATCTTTTTGCTGCACAAAGGATTCATTTTATTTTTATTTTTTAATACCACTGAGGGGGGCTCTTTAAAAGTAAAAGCAAAACAGCATTTGTAGTATGAGATGTAAGGTTTAGATTTGGGTTGATAAAAAATTGATGAGGATTTTTCTTGATAACAGGGATCCGTATTCGACCCCAAAAATTCATCCTTGGTCACACCCCAAGACATCAACCTGCAGACTAAAAGAGTTTTTTATTCCAAAGTCCCAAAGGGACCCCTTGATGACAAAAAATTTTTCCAAAACGGGAATTGTGATAAAAATGCGCCCCGTTTTTAAAAGGAAAACCCCCACCCTCCCTGGGTTTGTTTGTGGCATTTCCAAAGGGAACGATGGTAGAGAAGTAAAGGCAGCTGGTTTTTTCTTCCCAAGCTGATGAAACTCCCGACATTTCCCACACACTCCCCCGTTGTCCTGGTATTTAAAATTTACATGGGAGGGACAAAACAATTTTACAAGACCCGGTTCTATGGTTTCATCAAGTACCCAACAGCGGGCCCCGGGTTTTAAATCCCCCCCAGTCCCTTTTTGGGAGCCTGCACGGCATCCTTCCTGAGGGACAAGAAAAAAAGGCATATGATGAGGCCGCGGGAGGAGGGGGCCAGGGAGGAGTGCAGGGGGAAAAGGTTTCCAGGAAATCTTTTGGAAAACGTCACTAATTAAACGGGGTTTCCCCCTTTCAGAAAAACCTGGTTGCACCCGGCAAACCTCCCAATCCCCCCAAAGGCCCCCCAGTCCTTTTTTACCCCGAAGGGGGGGTTTTGTTCTTTTTCTAAAAGAGAACTCCCGTGCTGATGAGATGGGGCGCCCCCGACTTCCAAGGCATCATCAACATTTTGGGGAACCCAAAAATTTGTGCAGTCAAAAACAGCCCCAGGAGCAAAAAAAAATGTTGGGTTTGAATTTGTTTTGGGACCAAATTCCAAAAACAGTAAAGCATTTTTGGCCATACAAAGCAGAGGTGGAGGCTATGTGAGAATGCGGGGAAGCAAAGCTTTCTGTTTTTTTTTGTCTTGTTTTTTTAAAAATCATGCCACATGTAAAACATGCTGTATAATCAACCCCAAGAAGGGAAAAATCGGGGTTTTGTCTGCATCGCGGGAAACCCCCCCAGGCCTTCATTAACCGTTTGCAGGCTATTGGGTATGTTAAAGAAAATATTATCTAGCTTGCCTGTTTTTTAAATTTTCTCTGCTTTAAAATTATAGGGTACCCTTAAAAATGCTTATGTCATCTTATTTAAAAAATTTGGATTTATTTTTGTGGGGTTTTGATTAAATATAATTGCGTAATTAAAAAAACCCTTTGGCTTGGAAAATTTACATCCCTAACGGGGTTTTCACAACAGACTAAATAAAACGTATTTTATTGGTCGGGGGTTTTCCCTTTAATTTGGCTGAGGATGAGGAGGACAGGGGCCCTTTTCCCAGGAACAGGGGACATTAAATTTTTAAAAAAATCTAATAAATGCTCGCCCCTTGTTTCATTTTGTCCAGCCCTCAAATGTTTTGTGTCTTTTGACATTCAAATGAAAAAATTTACATTTAAAATTTTTTTGGGTTTTTTAAAATTTTAAGCTTCATTTAAAACATTAATTGTAGAAAAAACTTGTAAAAGACCAAATTTTTTTCCCCTTTTTTAAAAATTTTTTTTTAAATCACTTAGGTTTGGGGGCCCACCTTCGGGCCCTTTCTAAGGAGGGTTTTTTCTTTCAAAAAAGCCCCTCATCAGGGGCCAACACTTTGCAAGGGGGGACTTGTTCCAACAACACAGCAAAAAAGTTGCTGATTCAGCAGGGAAACCAGGGGTGGAGCCTATCCTGTTTTGGACAAGGCCAGATTAAAACAAAAACTGCCCCTGTCTACGAAAATGAAAAAGTTCGGGATTTGAAAAGGGTGCACTGGCTCCCCTATCAGGTTTTGAAGGAAAAAAAACCTTGGGGAGAAACATTCACTGAAACTGTAAGTTTTTCCAACTCTCACAAAAACCCCACTGACAACTCAGTGTCGGAGGTGCTTCTCTCCCTTAAAAGGGATAAAGACTTTCTTTGGGGAACACTATGTCACAAGTGGGCTAAAGGGCTCTTGCTATTCTCCCAAACGAGAAAAAATTGAAAAAAGATTTTTCCAGTTTTTCAACACCAGGGTCATTAAATTTATTTGCCTCTCAAAAAAAAGACGAGCAAAAAATTTTGGGGGAAAAAGGGAAACCTAGAGAGAGGAGAGAGACAAACACTTGCACGCCACAGGGGAAACGGGAAAAAAACACAGGGGAAGAGGGGATTTAAGGGGCGGGACGGGGAAACAGCTAGCGGGACCCTATGCAAATTGGGGGAGCTGCAGGGGGGGCTTGTAGGAGCTATGCAAAAGGGGGCGGCGGGGGGACAGCTAGCAGGGCAATCCCAAGGGAGCTGCGGGGGGGCAGCTACCCAGGAGCTAGGCAAGGGAGCTGCGCTTGTTGGGGCCCGCCCAGTTACAGGGCGCTGGGGGCTATTGGGTTTTGCGGGGTTTCGGGGGTGTTTCCCGTTAGAGACCCTCGCCCCCAAACTAAAATTTTTAAACTTTTTTTAAATTTACAGGTACCTTTAAACCCAAAAGGAGGCAGGGGGAGGAGTTTAAACATGTGGGAAACGACGAGCGGAGAGAGAAGGAGAAGAAAGGGAGAGAAAGTAGCCATATTTAAACCAACTAAATACCCCAAAAGCTGATTAAATGAGAAAAAAACGTGAGTTTAAAACAAGGTTAAAATTTTTTTTAAGATTTAAAATTTTGGCACTTTGTTTTTTAGGGTTTTGCATCTGAGATAGGGGGAAATGCCCTTACCACGGGCCCTGCCAGCAACTCTTTCCAGGAAGGTGAGACAGGGGAAAAAAAAAGGGACTAACTTTTTTTTTTTTGATTTCTTTCTTATCGGGCCCGTTTAGATTGTTTTAAAAAAAATGTCTTTAAAAAACCCACACACAAAGGCCCCAGTCACCCTTTGGATTCAAACCCAAAAAACCTTTTCCCCCGTTTTTAAAATCACTACGGGACCATCAAAACCCAAAAAAGTTCATTTCTTTTTGGGGAAAAAAAAAATTCTTTCATTTTAGTGACCTCTTTTTCCCTGGATGGGGGCCCCGGGGGGGAGGAACGGGGAGTCTATGTCCAATGAAAATTTCCCCACTTTATTGTTTTTTATTTTTATGTTACATTGAAACCCTATCTTTTTCTTCAAATTTCATTTTCATTTCCTTTTACAAAAAAAACTTCCCCCAACTTTTCCCCAATTCACTGATTGTCCCTCCAAAGTCTTTTCCGGGTTTTTTTAAATTTTTGGATTTTTGTAGGGTTTGCCTTGGAGCAAATCGGAGGGGGTTTAACCTCTGACCCTGGGGCCTCAAAGCTGCACCTCTACTCCACCCTTTTTTCCCAGCTCAAAAACTTGCATTTTCTCTCCCCTCTTTTTGTTTTCTTGTGGGGTTACTGGGGGATTAGTGAGCGGGAAATCTTGCGGAAAAGGAGGTGGTGGATTTAAAAAAGGGTAAATTTTAAAATTGGGAAAAATAAACGGACAGTAACTTATTTTAAAAAATTTTTTAATCTGAAAAAGGGGCTTGGAAATTTTAACCCACGTTAGATAACTGGAAATAAGTGGTCAGATTGAGTAAGATTTAAACATCAAGATGTAGTTTGAAGCAGGGGAAAGCTTCTTAAATCGGGAAATTTTCGGAAATCTTTCATTCTATTCAACTTTGATTTTTAAAAGGGGGGTCAAACAAAGTAAAAATATCTTTGTTTTTTTTGTCTTTCTTTGAATTTTTTTTTGATTGACTTTGTATTTTTGTCTTTCTTTTCTCTGGGTTGTTTTCTTTTTTTTTTCTAACTGTTGAAATATCTGCTAAAACATGAATAAATTGATGTCAAATAAATAGGGGATCTAAGGAAAAAAAAATTCTCCCTCACCCTCAGAAAGGGTTTGGGGGACTCTGTCTGAGATGGGGGGTGAAATATGTGAACCTGGGTTTTTGGGTTTTATGCTTCTTCCTGTCCCCAAACACTGTTTGGAAAAAGGGTGTTCATCTTTTGGTTTTTTTTCCCAGGCTGCTCGCATCTTTTTCCCCTATGTGGGGATAAAAGCTTAAGACAGGCGCAGTATTTAGGAGGCTGAATGATCGACTTTAACTTTCTTTTCCCCAAACCCCCAAAACTTTTTTGTTTTTTCACAGCTGAGAAATCCCTTTCTGAAACAAAAATTCCCCCACTTTGTTTTTTTTTTTTGCGAAATTTCTAAATAAATTTTTTCTTTTTTTGGGTTTACCGTATAAAATAATTATAAAAACCCTTGTTCATTTCCCCTTCACATCGGGAAGGGGGACGGGTTTGCCCAAAATCCCCTGGCCCTTTGTTAACTGGTCCTGGGTCGATTGCGGCCATGGAACCAGGGTTTGTGGGAGAAACAAAACAGATAAAATAAAGGTTAGTGAGTGAGTGTTTGTTAAAGGGGGAGTTTGTTAAAAAACACCCCACCTGAACCCCGGCAGAACAGAGCAGAAGTGGGGGGGAAAAGCTTTTGTGGGGTGGGTATCCTCGGGGTTAAACCCCTGGGGGGGAAGTGGGTCTGATGCAGCTGGGCCCATAAAGGGCGAGCTGTGACATGAGACGGGGCCACGTGGTTTTAGCGGTCCCAAAGTTCCCATCAGCCCCGCGCCCAAGATGGAGGGCGGGTAAATGTTTGGGACAGCTAGATTCAAGCTGCTGTGCCCTTTTTTAATGGTTTTGATTTGAATCGGGACAGCAGAGGGAAAAAAACATCTGGGTAAATTTAAATTGCAAAAAGGGACAAAAAAACATTTTGTTCCCAAAAAAAACCACTTTTGGTTGGTGGTTGACTTTAGAAAACACAGACTGTTCTCTTTTGGGTTGAAGAGTTGAGATGAAAATAAAAAACCCAAAAAAACCCCACAAGCTCCTCAACTTGACTGAATCTTCAATGTTTTTTTATTCATTCAGTAATGGAAGTTAATTTCTAGTGACTTAAAAAATTTTTTTTCCCACTCTGCCCTCTCTGTTATTTCAGCTGAGTTAAAATTTTAAATTTCTTTTTTAAAACCCCCTTTAAATCTTGAATTTAACACTGAAAACTTTTTAATTTTAATAATTTTAATTTAATTTCCCATGTTTTTTATGATTTTTTTTGTATTTTTTGACTTTTAAAAGAGATAAAACCCTTTAAAAACCCTTCTAGATAAAGGTTTATTGTCTAATATTACTCTCCCCGGGGGTTTTTTTAAAATTTTTTTTCTCTCAGAACATCAGGAGGAATTTGAAAAGTTAAAGAAAAAGATCAAATATTTTGCCTTTTGTTTGACAATTAGAGACCTGATAAAGCCCCTGTTCTTTTTGAAATGAAAAAGCAAAGAGAAGCGCGCCATCCTGTGGAGAGTCACTGAAATTTAAAAAGGGCCCATCCAGACGCCAGAGTTGCTGCCTCAGTCCAGACTCTACACTCTCTACACTGTCTTGACTGTGTCTCCACGAGCAAAAAAAATTGTCCCATCAAATAAAAAGAAGACCAACCACCCGGGGTTGGGGACTTAAACAGGAAAAAAATAAATAAAATCCCCAAACCTATGGGGGGAGGTCAACAATCTTTTTTCTCAACATGGGAAAAAAAAAAAGAATTTAAATCTGGATTTCCCCAGGGAAAGCCCCCCTCGGCTTCCTCTAAAACTTCCAGGGGACAAAGTGGTCAGACAGAAGCCCACAAAGTTCCGGGTTTCTTCGGGTGTCAGAAGCCTGAGCTGACCCAAAAACCCACCAGGCAACGTGACAAAGGGCCCGGGACTCAAATGTCAGCCCCTCACCCAGACCTACAGGGGGACTCGTTTTAAAAAAGTATTTGCATTGGCTCCCCTTGCGCTTAGCGGGATCATTTTAAGTTTCTTTTAATAGTTTTTTAAAAGTCTTTATGGTTTAGGATTTTTATTTGTCCCGACCCTTCTTTTCCATATCGACCTCATGAAAACCCCGAAGGGCCTCTGGTACCGGCCCTTTTAAACCCAAACCCCAAATTTTTATCTAAGACACAAAAGGGAAAGGGAGCAATTTTGTAATTTGGGGCCCCCACTGTGGAAAAAGCTGGAGAAGCTTTAGGGCCTCAGAGGGCTGTTGATTTCTTTTAAAAAGGGCTCAAGACTTAGAAGTTTTTAATTCTTTTTCTTCAAAAAGGGAAATTTAATTCCCACCCAACTCTGTTTTTTTTGATTTGATGATTTTATTTTTACCTGATCATAGTTGATTTTTTAAACCCTGTCACTGGGTGTTTTACAGGACTTTTTTATATTTAAAAACCTAGGTTTTCGGGAAAGGGACATATTTCTTTTTTTTTTTAACTTCCCTTTTTTTTAGTTTTCCCTTTCCACCCTGTAAATGTTTTAGTCCCTTTTTGTTTAGGAGCCTTTTTCCCGTCAGACCCGTGGGGTTTCCGTCTTTGGGGTCCCCCCATTTCCGGTTTCCTGTTTTCTTGGGGGTGATCTTTTTGGGAGAGACCCATATGGGGCTGTCCCTTGGGGTTTTTTTTTGACTTTTATTTTTTTGAAAACATGTTTTTGTTTTCCTGTTTTTTTTTTGTTTTAAATTCTGGATTTCCCGGCTTGTTTCTTCCTTTTTTTGGTTTTGTCCCTTGAATTTTTCTTGGGGTTTACCTGCTGTCATTGTCCGATCTGGGTTTTACCCGTGTCTTGTCACCCCCAGCCCTCTTGGGGGTACATGTGCCCTGCCTTTTTCCCTTTTCTCCTTTGTCGCGTCTTTTATGTCTCCTCTTGTTGCCCGTTTTCCCTTTTTTTTCCTTACATTGTTGAGATTGTTTTTTCTTCTTCTTTTTTTATTTTTATTTGTTTCTTTTTTTTTCTTTTTTAAAAAGAACTATATTAAAAAAGTCTGTTTTTTGGGGAAACAGGGCCCGAAAAAGGATTTCATTTATTTTTATTTTATTTCCCTTAATTTATTTAAAAATAATTAGCAGAAACCTTGCTTGGCCCTTTAAAAGTCCCTGTACTAAAGTCTGTTTTATTTATTAGCAGTTCAAAATGAACTTGCCCAAGAGTTTCCCGCAGTTTTTCCCGCAAATTGTGTGTTATTCGATCTACGTGTAAACTGGAACAAGGAAAAATTGGGTTTTTAGTGACTGCTTTTTTTTTATCCTGGTGTTGGTCAATTGTGTTCCTCAGTGGATGAGGAAGAGGATGTCATAGATCAAGATGGTTTTTTCCAGTTTCATCGCTGTCTTTGTTTGTGACAGTTGATTTGGGAATAAAAGGTGATGCTTGCTCATGTCCCTTTTCTTGAAGCTGCCCGTACGGGGGGGATTGGGCTCAGTCTTTGACAGTGGGTTCATTTGTGAGGGGCCCTTGCTTGTATTTATGGGTGGGAAATTTACAGGGGGGCCCGTCCCGTGCTTTAAGTTTCCTCTCCTTGTGTGAGTTGTCAGTAGAGGGGGTTCAGAGGGTGGTGTCCCGTGGCTGAAGTGAAAGGGAAAAGGTTTGTCAGTGGCCTTTTTACCCCAAAGGGAAAACTGAAAACTCTGAAGTTTTGAACAATTCTCAGGTTGCTTGGGTGATTTTCTTATTTACAGTGTAATGATCTGATAGAGTTCCCTTTAGAATTGTAAATCTGCAGGACCTGGTAGTGTTTTCTGTGTGTTTTTTAAATCACTGTTCCTGATGTCTGATTGTTTTAAAGATATGAAATTTGTCCTGATCAATCAAAAATTTTAGCAGAAATTTTAAAGTTGGAGCCATTTCCAAAGGGTTTCTTTTACAGGGCTGATACTTTTTTGCAATAGGGTTTCGGTTGAAGAATCGGGTCCATCTGGAGTGTCAAACAGGTGAAAATGATGATTTTATGGAAGACAAGAGAAAAAATTGAATAAGCTGTGTTCCGATTTATTTTTTACTCCACATTCCAGCTCCCCGGCCTGGCCCGTGGCATAGGCGTATGGGAAAAAAGCTAAAGACACCATCCCTCCCGGGGGGGGGATGGGGAAAAAATAAAAAAAATGCAACTTATATTTTTATTGTTATTTTTATTTTTTTTTTAACACTAATTAAACCAAATTTAAAGGTTTCTGCATTGCAAAGCCTTTTTAAAATTTTAACAATTTCCCCTTGTTCATCCAAAGTTTTTGTGCACATCATGGGATGGGGAATTCTTCATAACTCAGGGATTTCCACGGCTATATTTTTCTGGGGTTTTCTTTCTTCTTTGCATTCGGGTAATTGCATTTTACTGTAAATTTTATAATTTTGATTGAATTTAAATCTAATTGCATATCAGAAAAAAAAATTTCCCTTGGGATATTTACATGTACAGCCCAAACGGGGGAAATAATTCTTGAATAAACTTTTACTTTTAGACTCTAACACCAACGGGTGGGCACTGAAATTCCCCCTTTTCTTCAGATACGCTGTTAAAACCCCGCTCCTGAAAAACCTGGGCCATCTACAGTACCGCCACTTATCAGCATCAAGCGATCCTTTGTCGGGCCCCCACCTCAGAAGAAACCCGTGATGCAGCATAGGAAAAAAGGCCCGCACGAATTTGAACCCCCACTGGCCATCTTCCCCCCCTTTCCGTTTAGGTACGAACGGGGTTGGTTTTTACAAAAGGTCCATTTCAAATGAAAACCCTTAAAAATTCCCTTAAACCCAAAAGGGGCCGGGACGAAGGTGTCCAACATGAAAATATTTTAAAGCACTTGGTCAATGGAAAAAAAATAGAAGCTGGGGTGATGTACTCAAAAAAAGGTTTATAGCTTGCACTGCTTCTTACTTTTTTGTTTTTATTGTTAATGGTTTTCATTGTTTCTTAAAAAAAGAAAAAAAAATGTCAGAGACAAAAATTTTCAGTTTTACCACAGGATTTGGGGCTGTTTTTTTTGCTTCATTTTTAGAGCGGGAAGGTCTGTGTTTATCAAAAAATGTCAGAGCAGGAAAACTCTTTTAACTGGGCCAGAATTCTCAGGTCACTGAGCTTTTATTTTTCTTTTAGGAGTTTTGAAGTCAAACAATTTTAATTTTTCTGCTTTTTTGTCAAACCCCCTCCTGGGGTTTGGGGAGTTTTTTGATTTATATTACATTTTAAAACAGTAAAACCCGATCTTTTGGGGGGATTTTAGTGTCTCTCTCTTTAAAAAAATTTAAAAGTACAAAATAAAAAGTTTTTAGGAACAGTCCTTTAAAAGAAGAGTATTACGGGGAAAAAAGTCTGTGTTACTAAAGTCACCACCAACCTGAATGTGTTTGTGGGAAAATGAATGTTTTTAGTCTTTTTTGAAACATGTGGCCCAGATGTTTTTAAACTGCTTTTTCAGATTCAAATTTAAGACCCTTTTAAAGGGCACAGCAGCTTTTACTGAGCTGTCAATCATCAGCAGCCGTTCCCTCTGGGGCCCGCCCGGGGGGTTTGGGGGCTTTGAGGACCCGCTAGAAAACCCCGTGGCCCCGTCTTATGTTAAAAGCTTTGTCCTTGTTGGGGGCCCCAGCTTGGGAACAGAGCCCCCATTCCCCCAGGTTTTACCAGGGATTTAAACCCCCACACAAATTTCTTTTTTTTCCCCGCTGCTGCTCTGTGCTGTCTGTGTTCAGGTGAGGTTTCCAACCAAAAAACCCCCTTTAAAAAACCCCGGGCTCACAACCTTCTTTTATCTGTCTTTTTTCCCCTACGCCCCGGTTGCCATGGCAGCAGGTTTTACCCCGGACCAGTTAACATTGACCAAAAGGGGGAGATTGGGCAAAAAAGTCTCCCTTTAGTTTTGAAAGGGAAATGAACAAGGTGTGATTATAAAATGGATATTCTGGGACCAGAAGAAACAAACAGAAAAAATTCAGGCTGATACTTCATATTTATTAAAAAACAAAATGGTTACATTAGTAAAGGCTACAAACATCCTAAAGGGAAATTTATTCTCAGCTTTGGTATTTAAAAAGAAAAATTTTTGGGGGGTTTGGGGATTAAAAAAAAGTTAAAGTCGATCATTCAGCCCCCTTCTACTGTGCTTTTTGGAAGGAGTTCCCCCCCAGGGGAGAAATGATTTTCGAGCAGCCTGAAAAAAAAACCAACAATGAACAGATGTTTAAACAGTGTTTGTGACAGGGAAGGGGGCAGTAAAACCACAGCCCGGTTTTACATTTTTCCCTCCCTCTCAGACAGAGTCCCAAACTTTCTGGCTGAGGGGTTTTCTTTCCTGCTCTCCTATTTATTTGACATCCCGGGTTTTTTCATGTTGTTGGGAGTTTTTTCAACGTTAGAAAAAAGATGAAAAAAACACAGGGGAAGAAAAAAGAGCAAAAAAATTAAAGTCAATCAAAAAAATTCAATGAAAGAGAAAAGAACACAAAGATATTTTCAAAGACTTTGAAAAGTCAAAGTTGAATAGAATGAATGATTTCAGGGCAAATGTTCCAAAAGGTTTGTGAAGCCCCCTTGCTCTGGGGCTGCTGCTGGGGAAAAAAATCCATTCCTGCTTCACAATGTTAATTTAAAAAAACTTCCCGCAGAAATTGGTTGTTTAAAAAACCTTTTCCCGCAGTTTTTACCACATCATTTCACTTTCTTCCCTTTTCAAAGACAAAACTTGGAATGATGGGAAAGGGCAGGACTTTGTTCTTGTAGCAGCGCTCATTAGGACGCTGAATTTTTGTTGGCACTTTTTTCCCTCAGTTTCCTGTGGGGTGTTTTTGGTTCTCAGAGGTTGGAACCCCAAAATTCATGGAGGGCCTCCCGACCTTTTTCTTAGAAAAAAAAAGTTCCTCTACAAAACACTTCAAACCCGCATTTCAAAGGGTTTTTTACTTTCAACAACATTAACAGCAATGAAAAAGTTGGTGCATAGAGTTCCCCTTATTTCCAGAAGTAAAAAACAATTAAAAAAAAAAAATAAATGATAAAAAGTTCCATTAAAAAAAAAATGATATTGGGGTCAAAATAAAATAAAATTTTTAGACTCCAGTCTCTTTTCTGTAATGTTTCCCCTTTTTTAAATTTTTTAACACGTTTTTGGTGTGAGGTCAGGGACTGATGAAAAACAGCCAAAAAGGTTCTGGTTTTTAATCCTTCAGCCAACCCGGAGCCTTTCCCGTGTGGAGTTTTTTGTCTGTGTGGGTTTTTCTCCAGGTTTCCCCCAAACTTCCCCCACCCTCCCTAAATTGGTGTAAAATGTGAGTTGTTGTTGGGTTTTTGTGTTAAACCTGAGATAGAAAATGGGTGACATGTTCAGGTTTCACCCCACTTCTAAACCCCAAAGGGCAGCTGGGATAGGGTCCAGCTCCCAAAAACGACCCCCAGGGGGGACAAACAGTTAAGAACCCAAAAATGAAAGAGGGATTTAGATGAGATGGGTTTGGGGGGAAAAACTGTTTCCCCGAACATGTTTTGGGTTTATGTGTGGTGCTCCCCGAACCACCCAGCCCCGGGCAGTAGGAGTGTAAATAGTCTATATTTTGGGGGGTCGGGCTCAGAGGGGGATCTGTTGTGTCTTCTCCCGCAGCCCCAAACCCCCTAAAACGCCTTTTGGAAAAAAGAGGCCTGTTTTAGCTGCCTTTTGATGTTGCCCCTGTGGGGTGTGACCAGCTGGGGTTTCCCCACTGATGCTTTATGCCCCGGAAACCCGAAGCAGTTGGGTCTTTTTTACTTTCTATCCCTCCCGGTGAATGGGGGCTTGTGTCCCCTCCCTGAAGCCCCCTGTAGGGCCATTTATCTCCCTTGGTCCCAGTGACGTTTACCGTTGGCCGGGGTTTTGGCTTTTGCCCCCATGATGACAGATCTCTAACCCCCTCCCCTGTTGAATAAATCATCACCGTCTGTGATGAAGCCCAAAGGGTGGTGGAGTCCCTCAGCAAATTTAATGGGGTTTTTAAGTGGGCTTGGGGCTTCAGTCTGTGTGTTGAGGGAGAAAAAGGGGAGGGGGTGGGTCCCATCCCCCCTTTAGGGAAACCCCCCCCGTTTCCCGGGTTTTCCCTTTCACCAATTTTAAATTGTGGGGTGAAATTTTTTTCATTCTTGCCCTTGGGTGAATTTCAGTTACTCCACGGGCGGGCCCCCTTGCTTTATCTTGATTTTCATAATGCTTTTATTTTAGTTTAAAACCCCCTATCCCATGGGCTATTTTGCCCAAATTTCTCTTAAATATTATAAAAAAAATAACACCATAAAGGGTTTTTGGAGGGAAAAAAACCACCCCCCTTCCCCTGACCCCCTGCCCGGGACCCGGTCTGACAAAATCACCTTGCTTTTTATAAGAATGGGAAATTTACTTGTAACATGTTTTTTGATTGTCCAAAGGGATTTTGGGCCCGTTTAGTCATCATATTTTATTGGGAAAAAATTGGATAAAAAATTTTGGGTTTTTATTCTACCCAAAAAATTATGTTTCCAAAAAGGAACCCCCTTTTTTTGTTTTAGGTTACTACTCTAGTAAAGCCAGATTCTTCTTTGGGGTCCCACCCGGGGGGCCGTTTTTGGGCCCTAATATTTCTTATTTATATTTAAAGATTTGTTTAATGGGTTTTATATCTTTTCTTCTTTTTGTTTGCAGACGGGTTTTTTCTCTCTCATTCAAAATTCATCTCTTTGATTAAGGTTTCAAATGTGGTTTAAATGGCCCCTTTTATTTAGTTTTCATAAATTATCCCTTGAATATGAAACAAATCTAACTATTTATTGTCTGGGAAAAAATCACACTGAAAGGATTTATCTAAAATTTTCAAAAAGGAGAGTCCCGAAAGATAAAAAAATCCCCCTGGGTTTTGGAGGATTTGTTCCTTTTGGTCATAAAAAATTGGCTTTAAAACCCTTTTTTTTTAGTTGGGTTTTTTCCCTATCTCTCCCTATTGTAATATTGTTTGGGAAAATGCATTCCCACTACTCTCCACAAAAAATTTGATTCTCCAGAATTGTTTTATTAGGATTTCTACATGATCACAGTCACACATTTCATCTGCCCCTCTTTTTAAAAAACTTTAGATGCTAACTATTTTTGAAAATTTAGCATTTTTTTAAAATGTGTATTTCTTTACAAGATAAATTTTTAAAAGAAGGAAATATTTTCCAAAAAAAATTCAAAACTTATGCAAAGAAAAAAAAACAGGTTCATTGTACTCAACACACCCCAAACTTCCAAAACCCCTCCCCGTAAACGTTTAGTAGCAGATGTAAATTTTCAAACAGATTTAGAGGTTTTCTAAGTTAAGTAAGTTTGATAAGTTCCATTATAAAAAAAATTTTTTCCCCTGTGAAATTTTTTTCAAAGAAGTTGGGCTATGGATCTATTGTTGTCTTGAATTACTAATTTTAAAACACACAAAACTTTCTCCTCCACTTGAGGGCGGGACTTTCCCCCCTGACAGAAAAGGGGGCAATCCCCCCTTGACTGGAACCATGGGCCCCAGACTTGGAGGTGGTGATCTTCATTTTTTTTCCCCGCCCTTCCTTGGGGTGCCAACCCCCCCAGCAAGAAACTGGAGGTCGCCGTTTTTAAAGAAGGACTAAAAGGATTACATCATCTGCAAAAAGCGGGGGGGAGATCTCTGATCACCGAATCGACACCCTCCACCACCCGGTTTGCACCCAGAAGTTCTGTCCATAAAAATTATGAAAAAAAAACTGGTGACAAAGAGCACCCCCGGCGGAGTAAAACCCCTTTCTGGGGAAAAAGTCCGAAAATTACAACCGGCTAGTTTGGGAAAAGGGGGCCCTCCACCCCTTTCTTTCCCCGGAAACAACCCCCCCCAGGGGGTGCCCCCGGGGCCCCGGTCGTGGCCTTCTTTTAAAACCACAAAAAAACCCTGTGGAGGGGTTGGGCAACTTCCATTCCCCTCCCGCCCTTGCGAGGGTTAAAAAAGCGGGGCCTTTGGTTTCCCCCGTCCCGGGGCCCAAAAAACCGCATTGTTCTCCCCGTTTTGAGGTTCAACTTCGATCCGGGCCCTTTTTTTCCAGCACCCTGGCGGGGGACTTTTCCGAGGGTTGAGGAGTGTGTCCTCCCATAGTTGGAAAAACCCCTTGGTCACCTTTTTTTAAAGAGGGGAACCCCCCGGGCCCGCCACTCCAGAGGGACTGCCCCCGATGTCCATGCAATGTTGGGAGAGGGGGTTTTTAACCCGGAACTATGAACTTTTGTTAAGGGACCCTGGGTTTTGAGGTGGGCCCCTGACCCCCCCGGGTTCCCTCCCTTTTTAACCTTGGGGTTTGACTGCAGGGCAGCCCGGGGGTAAGGTTCATTAAAAAAACTTTATATTTTTTTCAGCTTTTTTTATATTTTTTAAACATTGTATTCAGCTTTTATTCAGTTCATGGGAAGGGGGATTTTAATCTGCGCTGGGTGGCACTAGTTTAAAAAATGTGAAGCAGAACTTAAATCTTCCCCTTTAAAAATTTTCTTGTTGCTGTTTTGTGGCAGATGAAGCTGAGGCTGTTTTTTTTTAGCTTTTTTTGGGGGTTTTTTCCAACAAGAAATTATGGTTCTAAATTTAAATCAATTATTTCATTGGGCTGTTTCTATTGTTAGTAAGATTTGAATGAAATTTAAAAACCTGATATTTTTAAGAGTGTTTGGATATTAAAACTCGTTTACTAAAAAATTTTTATTACTTCCCTCTTTTTTCCTCCTTTATAACAAGGGCGAAAGGAAATTTTGCTTTTTAAATTTAAAATTGATCAACAAAATTTTTATAAATTTTTATTGTGTGGTGGGGATCCTGGTATTCTTTTTTTGTGAATTAATTTTACCATCGTCCCGTGTTTTATTTTTGCTGAAGTTGGGGGGGGGTTTTTTAGGTTTTGTAAAGCTGATTTCCTGGCTGGAGGGCATGCAAATTATCATTAATATCAGAAAAGTTTTATACATGATAAATTTTCACCGGAAATCAAACAAGCTGTGAACACTCTTCCTAAGGGTTTACGCCCCCCCTGTGAGGAAACCCAAATGGACTGTGGGATTATGATACTATTCTTTATTTTTTCACTTTATTACTTTTTTTAAAGTTATAACTTAAATTTGTCTCATATGTGTTTCTATGTAATGATGCTACTGGACATGAATGTCCAACGAAAATCTGATGAACCCAAAAAAAAATGTTGACCCGTGGTGGGCTAGGGTTTTAAAAAACCCAAAACAACGTCAAATTAATGAAAATTGATCCTCTGGGGGGCCAAAAATGGGGTAGGGAAAGTTGATTTTTGAGTTTCCCCCCTTTCCCTCCTTTAGTTTCCCGATCCCGTCCATGACTAAAAACTAAGTAGTGGACTGGGCCAACCATGACATTAAAATTTAGAGCCATGCTGCTTGTGAGGGGTAAAAGAAAGGAGAAGGAGACAGTCATGTAGTGTGAACAATTTAGAGAAAAAATCAAGGGCTGAATTTTTGATCCTTTTCCCCCTCTTGGTACTCCTTCCCCTCAGCTGACTCTCTCAGAGAAACAGGTTTTTTTTATTAGTCCCTTTTTTACTGTGTCCCAGCAGCTACTAATACTGTATGGGTTTTGGAAAAAAATAAAATGTATGTAACAGGTAAAAAAAGAAACAAATTTTTTTTCCTTTTTAATTGTTTTATTGTAGAAGCTGAAAAAGTGTTTTTAAAAGATTTTTTTCTGCTTTTAGGCTTTACCCTGTTAGTTTTTTTCCCCATTTGTAGGGGGAATTCATTTCCCGCAGCCATTGTTTTTAAGAAAAGTCAATTTACTTCTGAAAAAATGTTGAAAAGTGACCCGAAAAAAACTAAAGTCATTCTTTCTTTCTGTAAATTTTTAGTGACGTTACAAACATTTAGGATTTTTAAAAAGTTCCAGTAATTCAGTTGGGAAAAAAAGTTTTTATTTGATGTTCAAATATTTCCATTCTTTTCAAGTGGGCTTCGATTGTATTGGATCATTTCTGAAAGTTAGAAAACCCTTTTCGATTCTCGCTGTCACTTTTTTTATATTTTATGTAAATGTGTCTTTAATTGGGTGATGTGTTAAAAGAAAAAAAAAAAACCCAAAGTGGGAAAGTGATGTTTAAATTAAAAGAAGTTTTATCACCATATCAGCATTTTAAAATTTTTAAACTTTTTAAAATGAATGACACAAACTAAAATGTTGATGTTTTTTTATTAGGATTAAAGTCTGTGCCCTTTTAAAAGGGTCCTATTCAATACATATTGTAAAACGTGAAATGGACAAATGAAAAATGAAAAACACAATTCGGGATTTGGAAATTTATGTAAATAATTTATTTCCCTTTTTTAAAAATGATCCCCCTGAGACTGGAAAAGGGGAAACTCTTTTTAAAGGGAGTCCTGGTGGAAAAAAAGAAGAGAAATCAAAACAAAGTTAGAAAATGACCCAGTTTAAAAGAAAAGAAAAGACAAATGAAAAAAAAGATGATTTTAATTTACAAACAGGTTATTAAAAAATAGTGAATATTGTGGTTCGGCCTCTTTTCCTCTCAGTTTGGATTTAAAAAAACTTCAATGAAAAAAAGAAAAAAAATAAATTTTTTTTGTACTTTGGGTTTAAAGTTTTTTGCTTTCAATTAGGGGGTTTTGACTTTTTTAAATTTTGAACCATTTGTTGTTTTTTTGGAGGGGGAATTTAACAGACTTATCTCCATGTTTGGCGTCAAAATGACGGGCGTTTTGGGTTTTACTCCTTTATATGTTTTTTTCCTTTAAGCACCAACATTCACTTTTTCCCCTCTTTTCTTAAATTTTCCCTTTCCCTTTTGAGTCAGTTTTTCTCTTCTTGGAAAAATTTGGGATTAACTCTTGAATTTTTGGCTAAACAACCCCCTGGATGATACTTTTTTTAAAAGTCTTTTTCTGCCTCCCGGGCATGTTTGATAAAACCCAGACCTGTCCGTCTGATCACTTTGAAATGAAAGAAGCCAAAAAGAAGCAGCGCCATCCTGTGGTGAGTTCCCCGGAAGTACAAAAGCTTTCCCGGGCAATGTCTGAGAAAAAACAGCTGTGAGCTGCTGGACGCAGAAAAAAACACCAAGTTCTGGACAAAAAAGAGTCTTCTGGGGGCCCGCTGAATTTTTCATTACCCCTTTTTGCTGTTACATCTGCAGCTTCACCTTTCCAAAAAGGGAAAATCATTTTGAGTTTTATCAATGAAAATTGGGTTAAAAGAAAAAATCCTCCCTGGGGCTTTCTTTTTTATATTTAGCCGGGTTTTGATCGGGGGGTTTTCTGTGTGTTTTGGGTTTTAGCGTTTTATTTCCCGGGGTTAGGGTGATTTCCTTTTTTACTGATGTTTAACTTCTCCCACCTTTATTTGTTCATCTCTAGAAGGGGGAAAGCGTCTCCTTCCTGGCTTTATGTGGTGTCAAACGTCCCAAAGATGTGTAGTATTTTTTTTCAGTTGGGTCATTGTTCTTTCGCCATTTGAAAATGCTTTCCCAAAACTTTAACCAGACTTTTAATTCTTTAGATTTTTCTTTGGGCGTTTAAACCAAATCTTTGAAGGTTTTTCCTTAAAACTTCTAAAAAGGATTTACATTATTTCATCAAAAATTCCCGTTTAAAGGTTTCAGTCAAATTTAGTGTGTTTGAATCCAAATGGAATTAAGATTTAATGAATAATTTAATGAAATAATTTTCGGCAGGGGAGTTGGGTGGAAAAATTTACTTGTGTCAAAAGTTCCTCGGAGTCTTTTCCCCAAACTATAATTTGCTTTAGGGAAATGAGTCTGGGGAAAAATTTTTTGTGTCAAATTGGGGGTTTTTTATCAGAGGAGGCTCCCCGTGTCGTCCGTTCAGCTAAAAAAGTCTTCTCTTTGGTGTCTCAAAAAACCATCAGGAGTCAGTGTTCAGAGCATCAGAATGGTCTTTAATACCATCCTCCATCCCCTGTATCAGGGCCACACCCCTATACCGTCACTATACATTAACCAATTACACCATTACAAATGTTTGTCGTCACTGTTGCTGGGGCTTGAGGCCTCGTGATCTTGTTTTTCTGAACCATCCTGGGACGTTTCCATACTAACTTTTCTTTTTTTAAAGAGCCATCCTGGTTTACTTTACACCAATAACTTCATAATCTCCCTGTGTTCTCAATTTCTTAAAGTCATTCTAGCTTGTTTTACTCCCTTATTTCCTAATCCTGCAATAAGTGTAACTATTTTCACCATACTACGTGCCCCTAAATCAAAACACACGTGAGGTATACAGTAAATGTACTTCATTTCTGTGTTTTCCACGGTATCACAGTAACATAAATGCCCATTACATCAAATATTACATCATAATCAAATATGACATTACAGTCATCTTCTTACAATGCCTTTCATCTTCTACTTAGCACATCATAGGCTTTAAAATTATACCACAGACCATTAGCACACAGGGATTTACTGGACTCAATGAATTCTACCAGATCAGAACACTGGACATCAGACAGATGACCAAAGGAACCTGATAGATTGTTCAAAATGTCAGACTATGATAACTTTCCTTGAGTCAAGAACACTGACAAACCACAGTCCCTTACTTCAGCACTGGACAGCTCCTCTGAACCCTCTATACTACCTGACATACACACAAGGAGATGTAACTTCAGCACTGGACAGCTCCTCTGAACCCTCTCTACTACCTGACATACACATTCACTAATCAACTGTTCACGAGACAAAGACGACTGATCAAATTGAGAAACCTTCTTTGAACTCCTGACATCCTCTGCAAATTCTGAGGAAAACGAGTGTCTTCCTGGCAAGTTCATCTTGAGATTGTTTCATAGAATAGACTTCATGGCCATTTGCACAGGTACAAGAAAATCCAGGTACACTGAAAGTCTTGTGCAAAGTTCCTTGGAAAGGAGCCCAGTCATTGTATAGAAAGTAAAAGGTAAACATTTTAAATATTCAACACTATGGTTACTACAAAATAGAAAGACCTTGTGATAATGTTGTCTACTGTCTTGATGCGCTCCTTGAAGAGCTTTCCTTATCGGCCTTAGAGATGTTTCTAAACCATCATGGGTAATGAGTCATGTAGGTCTGGGTGAGGGCTGGAGTTGAGTCCAGTCTTCTTCACTGTTGCTTGGTGTTTGTGGCCTGCTCATGTCTTTCTGACACCTGATAGACCAGGAAACTTGTGACTGTCGGTCTGTTCTCTTCAGTCCCTGGATGTTGAGAGGATGCAGAGTAAGGGGGGCTATTTCATCTGCGAAGTCCAGAATGTAGTTCTTTTGTTTTTACTATGTTTGAGACAAGATTTGTTGTATTCCTCCATAGGTGGTGATGTTATTATTTGTTCTCTGTTTGAAGTCTCATCCCCAAGATGGTCAGTGTCATCTTCATTGGTTGTTTGGTGTCATTATTTCTGTTAGTAAGATCACAGTCATAGGCTGTAGAGAGCGTAGAGTCAGGGGCTGAGGCTGCAGTTTCTGGGGGTTCACTGTGGTGATGAGAGGTTCAAGCAGAGGTCTTTGATTTCTCACCACCTTTGATCTGTGTATGGAGGAAGGAAAACAGGTGGTTGTTTGGTCTCCCAGATCTGTCTGGCTTCATGATCTGCTTCATTTTCTCAACCATAGTGTGACCTCAATGCTTTTGTCTTCCAGGGACTCAACTCAGGATGGCGCTGCGTATCTTTGTTCTTCATTCAAAGTGATAAATATCCTGAACATGACACCTGGCTTTTTCAGGTGGTGATTTGGACTCAGTTCATCTTGTGTGGGTGGAAGGAATCAGAGGAAACAATAGGTTTACAGAAACAAGAGAAAGGAGGGCGAGGTGATGAGTGTGGTCAGCAGCCGATATCAATCTGTTATCTGTGGTTATTAGGACAGAAAACAAAACTGCTGACTGCCTAATCAGACGTCATTCCTGCAGCAGGACGGGCTGTGTGGAGTTTGTGCTCTGCTGCCTCCCTCACGTTAGCTGTGGCTTTTCCACTTTAATGACTCAATGACAGTTTTCAACTCCAAGGTCTGGTTAAAGAATCTTTGTAGGAAGCTCCTGTGTTCTTATCTGAGAGAGAAACAGTTTACATTTTAAATATTGAAACACATTTGTGTTTACAGTTATTTAAAAACTGATTATTTTATTGTGTTGTGTTTAAAATCTTCCATCCTCTCATAATGTTCTCTCTGATAATAGAACTTTAAAGAAGTTTTTCCTGACAAGTGTTTAAATTGATCCTGTGAGAGGATTTTCAGCTTCTATTAGAAACAAAAATGCTTCCTGTTGTTGTGTTGTCATCAATCAGAACAGAACACAAGCCTCAGTGAGACACATAGACACATAAAAATCAGTTGATGAAAACCAGACTCTGGGATTGTGTCGGTTTCTCGTGTTTATTGAGTGTGTTCCAGTGAAACTAAAGAGCAGCCTGGTGGAGTCTGCATTTATTAGAAAGAAAATCAAAGAGCAGAAGAAAAACAGCTGGGGAAACTGATGATGTTTCAGCTTCATTTCTTTATTAACAAAGTCCCTGTTAATTAAAAGTGGAAATAGAACTTGTCCGACTAGAGAATGAACACGTTCTAAGAGCAGATTTCTATGTGAATATATGTGTTTTCTATTTTCAGTACCGGACAATCAAACTCTGTGAATTGACTGATACAGATTTACATAAGAAGAACATTTCAACAACATTTCTGTAGATGTATCAAATGTGAGGAATGAGATGAAAAGTGTGAGATGTGATGGGAGATAAAAGAGGGAAGCAGAAATCAGTCAGTCAGCATGTGTGGAGTGAGTGGACGGTCCTTGTTTTGAGGACTCATCAGCAAGTAGAGAGTTCCACAGCAGTAAACAGGGTACTCTTCCTATCTGGCACTGTGTCCTGAAAGGACAGAGCAGCTTCACTTTTGTACTGAGAGACATGAGGAACTCTGAAACAGTAAAAGGATTCAAATGTTTAGGAGCTGCTGTGAGAGATGGTATGCATCACTGCTGGACACAGTTAGTCCAGTGTTTTCATTACATTGTAGTGCTTTGGCCTCATCTGTGCCTCCCTCGTGCTCGACGGTGCACGGTGTATTTATTTGTGTGAGATCTTATCTATCCACCAGCTCCTGTTGGAGGCTCTGCGTCCCGACTCTCTGAGATCCTGCTGACTCTCCCTTCAGCAGGGGTCTGATCCATCCTGTGAGCGCCCCTCATTCTGTCTTTTCAGGAGAACTTGACCTCAGGAGGATACAGTGGAGGCCAGACACGAGCAGCGAGCTCTTCCCCTCCAGGTCGGGACTCTGGATGCTGCTGGGTACGACGCTCCCAAGGGCTTTCACTTACTGTCATCTGAAGTTTGACAGCACACACACATTCAACACAGTCAACAGGCCGCTTCCAGCTTCTGCTCTGGATTCAGTTGATCTGGAGGAAACTTCATGGATCATTTCTATTTTAATGGAAAAGACGTTATTTATGCTTCTGAATTTGAAGCCAAACAACACGTTTCAAAGAAGTTGGACAGAAACATGTGGACTGTGTTTAATCACTGTTTTTTTATCAACTCTCTGCTGTTGTTGTTTAGGAAAGAGAAATATTTTCATGGATGACTTGATTGATGATTGGGTTTTCAGGGCTCCTTAGTTTTTTTGTTGTTTTTTGATCATATGCACCCAACTGTTTTCAGGTCTGTTCTTCCAGTCTTTTACTACGGTGGCCTTGCTGGGGAAAACGTGCAGAATGCACTTTGACATTGTCTTGGGAAATAAGATTTGGCCCTTTCCACAATATGACGTCAATGGATAGCAAGCATTTGTTTCTCCACATCCTGAACAACTTGGTTCATCATTAACGGTGCGTTCAATGGTTAATGAAGATCAGCCTGAACATTCATCTACATTCAACCACTGCTTTTCATTGTTTGGGTATTATGGATTGTAGTTCACATGTGTCAAACTCAAGGCTGAATGGTCTGAAAATCATTTTATTTGACCACCACATAACTTATTCACACATATATGGTCGTCAAACATTGAGATGTGGTAGTAATTTCTCATTATTAAATGATGCTGTTATTTTTCTATTAAAGTGTTTTTCATGACTATGTCTCCCAATAATGTAGTCAATGTCGTGACTGATGTTGGTGATTGGAAATATCAACAGTTAATCCCAAAATGTCCAGCAGAGATAAACTGACTTCAGAAGGAAGGAAATTTAATGGAAAAGGTGGGAAAGTGGAATGTTGGTGCTTAAGGAAAAAAAAAACATGATTGAATGGTAAAATCTACGTCGTCATTTTGACGCAAACATGGAGTTAAGTCTGTTTTATGTTAGCCTCCAAGAAATAACAACAATTGGTTCAAGAATTAAAGTCAGACTCTAATTGCAGCGATGAAACTGTTCACCAAAGATCCTGATAAAATGTTATTTTTCATGTTTCATTGAGAGCTTTTTATCCAAACTGAGTGGACATGAGCCCCCCCCCGCCGACTCACTATATTCACTTAGTTTTATTAAATGTTGTATATTGAATCATCTTCTTTTCATTTGTCTTTTCGTGGTCTTTTCAACTGTGTATTTGTCTAACTGTGTTTAGTATTTGCTGCTGTTCTATTTTTACCAGGGACTCCCTTTAAAAAGTGCTTTCTCAGTCTCAGTGGGATCCATTCTGGTTAAAGAAATAAATTATTTACTGCATTCAAATCCTGAATTGTGTTTATCAGTTGTGCATTTGTCATTTCAGTGATACAATATGTATTAAATATGACCATTGAAGGAGCCACAGACTTTATCACTTAATAAAACACATCAACATGTTAGTCTTGTGTCAGTTCATGTTCATTGTTTAAATACTTGATGCTGATGATGGTGATAAAACTTCATTTAATTTAACATCACATTCACTTTGGGTTTTTTTCTTTTCTATTAACACATCATCAATTAAAGACACATTTTCTCATATAAATAAGTGTCAGCGAGTAGATCTGACAAGGTTCTAACTTTCAGAAAATGAATCCAATACAATCGAGTAGACACGTGAAAAGATTGTGTGAAATAGTTGAACCATCAAATATCATCTTGTTTTCCAAAGAAATTTCCTGAGACCATCTTATCCTAAATGTTTGTAAACGTCATAATATTGTTACGTGGTTACAGAAAAAAAAAAAAAGATAAAAAGAACAAAAAAGTAAAGAAAGAATATGACTTTAGTTGTTCACGTTTCACATTTTCAACATGTTTTCAGAAATGATTGAGTTTTCTTATGGAGAACATGGCTGCAGGACTGAATTCTCTACCTATTGAGGAATAAAATTAACATGAAGCCTGAAGCAGCACAACTGACTTTTAAATCACATTACTGCTTCTTCTATAAAACAAGTGAAGGAAAAGAAATGTTTGTTCTTACCTGTTACATACAGTTTAGTTCAGAGGCCAAAGAAGTGTAGTAAGCATTGCAGTCTGCTTACAGTGAAAAAGACTAATACAAAAAACCTGTGTGCGGCTGCTGAGAGAGTCAGCTGATGGGGGAAGGAGTCACATTGAGGAGGAAGAGGATCTTATTTCTGGGCTCCTTGATGGTTTTCTCTGATGTTCACATCTACATGGGATGTCTCTTCTTCTCCCTTTCTTTTTGCCTCACTTGCTGCATGCTCTCATGTTAATGTCAGTGGTTGGTCAGTCCACTATTTAGTCTTAGTCGATGGACTGGATATGGACTAAGGTTGGATGATGGACTCGCATCAACATTTCTAACACATTCTTTGGTCCCTGAGGATCACTTCATTAATGACTGTTGATTTGGACTTTTGATCTTGCGCCACCAGCAGGTCAATCATCTGTTTTGGTCATCAGATTTTCTGTGTGGGACATTCAGTGTCCAGTAGCATCATTACATAGTAACACTATGAAACATATTTATGTTATAACATAAATATGTAAGTAACTGTGATTAAATACATAGATTAGTATTCAGTAATGACCACGTCCAGTGTGGTTCCTCCAGGGAGGTGCTGTAGAGTCTTATGTCCAGAAGGACAAACGTCCTCATCTCGTGTCCATGGAGCAGGGACGAGACAGCAGCCTGTTCCCTGAACAGCTTCTCTGTCTGACTATGGTGTCATTTTTTTATTTATTTAAAAAACAAAAACAAAAAAAAAAAAAACGTATTCCATTTATTTTTATTTAACAGCACGCATGTAAAAAGTTAAAAAGTATATCGAGCAGTTCAATATCATTACAAAGCACAAAACATTGAGAAAGTGAAAATAATGCTAAGTTTGAGGTGGGAAGGTGTTAGGAGGAAACCAAAAAACCTTTATATGCTTGTCAGGTGGCCCCCTCTAAACATATTTCAGCTTTAACATTCATGCAATAGCTGTACATAAAAAAGGGAAAGTGATAAAGAATAATGGAAGTTATGTAGCAAGCTAAACTGAACCAGCACAGCGACACAGAAATATCATCTGGGGTTCTTTATTCTGAAACACAAGAATATGGTTTTTAAATTAAAATTCAATGATGCAAGTTAGAACTAAAACTGACTGTCAGTCTTCAACTGTGTCTAAGTAATAGTCAAAAACAATAATCAGCGACACCACATGTGCTGGTACACTGGGACACTTACTGTAACTGTTGTTCAGTCTTGTTTAGTCTAGAGTAATTAGCCTAATTAACAAACAGGAGTATTAAAATATGTCCCTACTGTCCAGTTCTGGACTGCTAGAGTGTTCCAAATTCTCCTTATAGGCAACAAAAACAGAGTACAATAGAATTAACTACAGTGGCTTGACCCTAAACCACAAAGTGCCCACTAATTCACAGCAAACACACATTCACTGGTCAGAATTCACAATGAAAGCTGAATGTAGAGTTGAAATACATAACATAACGTTACTAAACTTGTGAATTTTCCCGTAGCTCAAACTGCATTGACTGACGTCCTGTACTTGACAACCGTTGGGATGTCCTACTCGTCTGTTTCTCTGCAAACTGCTTACACATACACTTTTCAAATATATGGGAAGGAAATGGATTGGATTACGAATTTGTATTTGCAAAAATTGTTCCAATAAAAGATGTATGTTTGATTCTTGAATGTGTGCACTACCCTCACTTTCTTAATGGTGAGTGGTAAAGGAGTTTTAATAATGGGGAACCCCCCTGGTATCTTAATGAAAATGGTGAGTTCTAAAAAATAAATTTTAAAAAAGTATCGATGTATTGGGAATTGAATGGTATGTAGAGTGAAAACAGGTTGGAAAGTAGTTGTTTTGAGTGGAGAGGGTGGGGGGTTGGATTGATACATGAAACATATATTTGAGAAAAATGTACGTTGAAAATGGGCAGATACATGGGGATTGAAATCAGTGAGTGGAGCTTAGAGACTCTGGTTGGAGTAGTGTTATTTTTTTGTGCAATGATTAATTCTTTATCATTTCATAATTTTAATACCACTGAGGGGGCTCGTAAAAGTACAAGCAAAACAGCATTGTAGTTGGGATGTTATGGATAGATCATGGTTAATAAAAGATTGATGAGGATTTTTTCTTGATAAAGATTGCCGTATTCGAGCCCCTCAAAATTCATCCTCGTGTTCACAACAAGAAAGCAACATGCAGAAACTAAAGAGTTGTTATCCAAGATAAATATGACTTTCTTGGATGACAAATAACTTTTGAATAACCACAACAGATTGTGATGAAATGCGACTGTATTTAAGGACAAACTCAGCAGTTTAAGAGAACAGATAGTGGATGGAAGTAAAGGCAGCTGGATTTTTATCTTCCAAGCTGATGAAACTACCCACATTTCCAACTCACTGTCAGTAAGTCCTGGTACTTAGATACATCGATGGATGCAACAATATACAAGAGCGGGTTCTATGAATTCTATCAAGCGACCCAACAGTGTGCGGATTTAATTGCCAGTGCCTTATTGGAGAGGCCTGCTCGGCATCTTCTGAGGGAATAAAAAAAAAAAATAAAGGCATATGTTGGGGCAGCGGGTGATGAGGGGTGCCACTGGAGGAGTGCAGCGATGGTACTAGGACATCTATGCAAACGCTCTCTACATTACTGTTATGCCCATCAGTTAACCGGTATGCAGCAGGCAACTCCCAACATTCATAGGTCAGTACTTTTTTACCGTCATGGGGGGATTTGCTTCTTTCTTCTCAAAGAGAAACTGCAGTGCTAGATCAGATGGTGGTGCACCGATTCCAGTGCATCATCTACATGTTGGTGGAACTTCAACAGTTGTGCATAACACGTCTTGTGCAACGAATGTTGGTGATGCGTTTTCAGACCATACTGAACAGTGAAGCATTTGATGGGCCCCATACGAAGAAGAGGCTGGAGGCTTATGTGAGAATGCTGGAAGACGAAGCGTTCTGTTTTTTCTAGTCTTGTTCCATAAGATCATGCCACATGTAGAAATGCTGTATTATCAATCCTGAAGAGACACATCGATGGCTGTCTGCTTCGCTAGGGGGAATATCCCCAGGCCTTCATTAACCGCATGCTGGCTATTAGGTTTGTTTTATATAGGTTTGTGTGCTGATTGTTATATTCTGCATAAATTATGTGTAGACTTAATGCTTATATGGTCATCTTATTCAAATAAATTGTTTTATCTGTGAGGTTTATGATGAAATATTATTGCAGTAATTATAAAACTTGGCTGGGTTATTTCATCCACAACAGTTTTCACAAATGACT
This sequence comes from Mugil cephalus, assembly GCF_022458985.1. Lineage (NCBI taxonomy): Eukaryota > Metazoa > Chordata > Actinopteri > Mugiliformes > Mugilidae > Mugil > Mugil cephalus. The sequence goes on from NC_061776.1 coordinate 3,724,049, forward strand.
CATAAACGTATGTTTTGGATCTGGGAGGCTTGTTCCTAATTTGGCTGAGGATGAGGAGGACAGGGGACCTGTTCAGGAGCAGAGACATTACATTATCAAATAAAATCTAATAAAGATGTTCGCCCCTTGATACAGTAGTCCAGACTCAAATGTATAGTGTCATTTGACAATATCTATGAATAAATACAGCTTAACCTTTTGAGGTTGATAACACAATATAAGCTAGCTCATTTTGAACATTAATTGTAGTGAAACATGTGAAGAACTAATTTTTTCACTTTTTTTAAAATTGCCATATTTCACATCAGGTATGTGACACCATCTGAGCCATTCCAGGAGAGGTTTTCTTTCACAAGCACCTCATCAGCGCCTCACTTTGCATGGGAGATTTGTTCCAAAACACAGCTGAAAGTTCCCAGATTCTGCACTGGAACCCACGGTGGAAGCCTATCCATGATGGACAAGGCCAGACTTAAAACAGAACTGTCCCTATCTACGGAATGAGGGTTCTGGAGTTGCAAGGTGAACTGGCTCTCTATCAGGTTTTGTAGGAAAACAAACCTTTGGAGAAACATTCACTGAAAAGCTGTAAGTCTTCTGAAAATCTTCATCACAACCCGCCTGACAACATCAGAGTCATGAAGGTGCTTCTCTACCTTAAAGAGGATCCAAGACTTTCCTTTGGAAACTAGTCACAAAGGATCAGGTCTCAAAGCTTTGATATTCTCTCCATCGAGAAGAAATTGACTAAAGATCTTTCCAGATTTCAACTCACAGGGTCATTGAAAAAATTTGCTTAAAAACAAAGACGAAACCTAGAAACCTAGAGAGAGAGAGAGACAAACACATGCACGCACACAGAGGAACAGAGACACAGAGACACAGAGGGACAGAGACACAGAGACACATAGAGGAAAGAGACACATAGAGGAACAGAGACACAGAGAGGGACAGAGACACAGAGACACACAGAGGTACAGAGACACACAGAGGGACAGAGACATAGAGACGCAGGGGGACAGCTAGCAGGAGATATGCTAACGGGAGCTGCAGGGGGGCAGCTAGCAGGAGCTATGCTAACTGGGAGCTGCGTTGTTTCAGCCGCACCTTGCTACAGGACGCGGGATGTGCTAAAGTCTATTGGGTTTTGCATGGTGCGGAGCAGTGCTTCCTGTTCAGGAAGCTCGCTCCCCAAAGCTACAAATTTAAAACTACATTTATTACAGGTACCTTTACACTTAAAGGAGGCAGAGGTGGAGCTAAAAATGTGGCACGACGTGCAGGGAGAGAGAAGGGTGAAGCAAGGGAGAGAAAAGTAGCCATAGTTAACCACTAATTTACTCCAAAGCTGATCTAAGAACTGAGAAGAAATCGTGAGGATTAACATAAGGTGCTACAGGGGGAGGACTGGTGGTTGTGTAAATCAAAACAGGAGTTTCCCACTTTACAGAAAATGTTTTACATGATTTTTAACGGAGCTAAAACAGTTGGCGTTTAGCGAACACAAGCAGCGGTGCCGAATCAGGAAGTGACGCAATTGCTTACTCAGTGACGAAGTTAGGGCGAAGGTGATGAGTGTTCAATGACCTTGATCATTTTTGTGAAATTCTGAGTTTATAATTGATGTGATTGCACAGAATCTTTGTGCTAGAGTGCGTGAACACTCATCAGTTAGAGTGGAGCAAGGTAAAATCTGTGTTTTGTTCAAGGTGGTGGACCGGTCAACCCAGGACCTTCACTGCTGACAATGTGTATCTGGTGAGGAACGTGGAGCAGTTGACTGCTGTTTTTGATACACTGCTGATGAAGAACTGTCCCATGAGAGTTGAAATCTACTTCAAGTATCGTCATTCAATGGTCAAGTTATGAAAGTGAATTGAGCTAAAGCAATGATTGTTACTTTATTTTACTTATTTGTGGTGCAGTTGAATGTGAATTCTCTTTTACCAGACTGAGTCTGTTCTGATAATGCATGAAAAATTATTGCTGCTCACTTTGCCTTTATGTAGACTGAAGGGAAGATGGCTGCCAGGCTGCAGGCACACAGTTGGGGAGGTCCTGAGTGTTTGCTTAAAAAATCATCCAAAAAGCAAAGTGGGACCCTTGGCTTGTGCTGCATCTACTATCTCTCGTTTTTGCTTGGGATTATCTCTCTATCTTATGTTATGTTCAACGGGTCCAGAAAATGGGGACACTCTAACCTTTGTATCTGCCTGATGGAGCATGCAAATGTTATATACACGGGTACTGGGACTTAATGGCCATGCTAGGCCTCCCCCAGGGTGTGCAGGAAAAGGCGGTTACAGGCAAAACCACTCCTGGATGTTTTAACCTCTTGCTGATACTTCTTTTGGCTGGTGTTGTTGTGAACTAAACCCTGGGCCAGTACCGCTGGGCCTTCACCTTCGCTAGGCTGGCGCACAACATTACTGTTAACGGGGCCGTTTCATCTCGGGCAGCCGGGCTATAACATTGCTAGCTCACCCAATACCATGTAGCTGGGCCTCAACCTCTGCTAGCTGGGCCCCCACCTCTGATGTTGGGCCTCCACCTTGCTAGCTGGGCTCCTCTCTGCTTGTCTGGGCTCTCCACTGTACTTAGCGGGCCTCCACCCTCTGCTGCTGGGCTCCACCACTACTACCTGGGCCAATTACACTGCTAGTGGGCCCTCCCTCCTTGCTAGCTGGGCTCCCCACCTCTGCTAGCAGGGGGCCTCCAATCCTGATAGTTGGCGACTCCACCTTGCTAGCTGGGCTCCACTTTGCTAGCTGGGCGCCACCTCAGCTACCTGGGCTTCCACACTGCTAGCTGGGCCCCACCTCTGATCGTTGGGCACTCCACCTCTGCTAGCTGGGCCTCAACCACCGTAGCGCCGGGCCTCCACCTCTGCCTTTCTGGGCCATTAACACTGCTAGTGGGCCTCCACCTTTTTATCTGGGCCTCCACCTCCGCTTCCTGGGCTTCCACCTCTGCTAGCTGGGCCTCCTCCTCTGCTTTGCTGGGCCTCCACCTCCGCTAGCTGGGCCTCACCTTGCTTGCTGGGCATCCACCTTTGCTAGACCTGGCCTCCACCTCAGCTATGGGCTCACCTCTGCTAGCTGGGCCTCCACCCTCAGCTACCTGGGCCTCCACCTCAGTACCTGGGCCTACACCCCCATTAGCTGGGCTTCCACCTTCGTCTACTGGGCAACGGTAGGCGGTGGTTCTTTTGGCTGATGTGGAAACAAGCAGTGCAAAGCCACTTGCAAACATTGCCATAAAAAAACAAAGTGGCTGCCAAATCCTGTCAATATTAAAACACCGTAAATTAAGGGTGTTTCAAACGTTCATAACTCTAAACTTAATTGGGATTCAATACTAAATCTAAAGGCATTCTCTGTGCACACTTAAATTAGAAAGTATTTACCATAAATGGATCAGGTCATCACCTTCTCACCTTGCTCTAATTTATTGTCTTCCTATGCCTATCCGAGGAATGGATTCGTGAATCTTCGCCGTCGCAATACTGGGGGTTTTTTTTTCTGTACCTGGTTATTAAAATTTTCAAAAAAGACATACAGGGTTCCAAGGGAGGAGCGTGTTCTGATTTATTGCCAAGGGACACCTTTTAACTGCAATGGAGTAATATGGTCACAAGATGAAATTGGATTAGAACTTCTTGGACTAACCTGTTTCCTTGTCACAGCAAATGTCTTTTATTTTATAGTTATTTATAGGCCTCCTTCTTCAAATGTGGATTTTTTTGAAAATTTGGAAATTTTATTGAAACAACTCAAATCCTGCAAAAGTGGGGGGGTGGAAAATAATAATGGGTGACTTAAATGTTAATTGGAAAAGTTCAACAAAGTAGGAAAAAATTTGAAAAAAGGTTATGGATGATATGGATTAATGACTCAGGTAATTAATGGCCCTACAAGAATACAAATTTCACGAGCACCAGATTGATTTAACCTTTTACTTTATAGACCAGAAAGGATTTTGGAAGTTCATATTATTTGCTCTCAGGAATGTCTGATCACAATTCTTATAATGATCGCCAAGAAAATTAAATAAAAAACGCTTTCAAAACCTGGCCGCCACAGAACTCTTTAGGATACCAAAAAACAGGAACAACTAAAACTTTCAAGGACTCAATCAAAGCAAGTAAACTGGGATGAATTGTGCACCGGCAAAAAAAACTTGATTTGGATTGTTCTAATATGGCTAATAAAATACAAACAAATATTATACACAATTTACACGGATAATTAAATTAAAAGCCTAGAAAGAAGGGCCTTCCGCTGGTTTTAAACTGATCTATCTTAAAACTCATGATAAGAACGAGACAATCTTTGAGTTGTCACTCAAATCTAGGGAAAACAGACACCAAATTGTTTCGTTGAGAAAGGAAATAGGGGTGTGAAAGAAATAAGAAAGTCTAAAGCTGACTTTTTCATTACTGCCTTGAATAGTGCAAGGGGGAATTCTAAAAATAACCTGGAATTATATTTTTAAAAAACTTTTGGGTGTTCCCAAAAAAACTAACAAAAACTAATGCAAATTCAATTAAATGGAACTGTCTTGGACAGAACCTCAAGTGATGGCTGATGCTTTCAACAACTACTTCATTGAGTCTGTGTCAGAAATTTCTGATAAGTTCACAGTAAAACAAAGGAGGGAATACCCTGTATCGTCTGCAACGCAGTCTTTAACCTTTACAAATATTACTGAGACTAAAGTTATTTAAATCTGGTGACCCAACATCTCTGCATAACTACCGCCCAATAAGCATTCTTCCAGCCATTTCCAAAATCGCAGAAAAATGGGTGTCACAGCAGATTGTCCATCATTTAAACAGCAGCTCCCCCTCTCTCCATGCCATGCAGTTTGGTTTCAGATCCAAGCATTCCACTGAGATGGCTACTTGCTTCCTTATTGAGAAAATAAAAAAATTTCTCGATAAGGGTGGAGTTGTAGGGGCGGTGTTTTTGGACCTCAGGAAAGCTTTTGATACAGTAAATCACTCTGTTCTTCTAACCAAACTCTCAAAATTTAACTTCTCTCAAAACGCTGTGGGATGGATTGAATCATATCTGCATGATCGAACACAATCTGTATCTGTTAACAACTGCATATCTGACTCTCTTAGGCTAACCTCTGGAGTCCCTCAGGGATCAATATTAGGCCCCCTTTTATTTAGTCTTTATATTAATGATTTGCCCACTGTCTGTCCAGAAGCTGAATGCGTAATGTATGCAGACGATACGGTTTTCTTTGTTCATGGTCACACCAAAGACATTGTTGCCGCTCAACTCATCAAAGCAATGTCCTGTGTTACAAGTTGGTTGCAGGAGTGCTGTCTACAGCTAAATGTTTCTAAAACTGTAGGCATGTATTTCACTAAAACAAACAAAGTATCACTTGACCCCGACATACATGTTAATGGAGAAAAAAATACAAATTGTCAACCAATATAAATATCTTGGGATAATAATCGATTCTGAGCTTTCCTTTAAAGCCCATATTGGCAAATTGTGTAAAAAAAATCAAGTTAAACCTCGTTAATTTTCGTGCAATTCGAAATGAAATGTCTACTGAAGCCGCAAAAATGTACTTGCATTCGATGATTTTCAGTCATTTCAACTACTGCCTAACTAGTTGGTCCCAGGCTGGTCAGAGCTCAAAAAAAAACATTGGAAATCTTGTACAAACAAGCAATTAAAGTTATGGATAAAAAAACCTAGGCACTATCATCACTGTGAAATTTTAAAAAAGTATAGTATTTTAAATTGGGACAGTCTTCACACATTTGCAGACCTAAAACTGACCTACAAAGTGCTCCATAAATTGGCTCCAGATCCTCTGGCCAGAGTTCATCAGCCAAAGAAAACAGCCTTGAGCGTGTCACTCGAGGCTCTGTCAGAGGTGACTGTTATATTCCTTTGCGCAGGAGCACTTTCAGTAAGTCGGCCCTGGATCAGTAAGGAGTGCAAGTGTGTGGAACTCAATACCTGAGGAGATTAAACTGCTCACGACAACAAGGGCTTTACAAAAAAACTGAAAACGTGGCTTATCAACACCTATAGCTGCCAACACTAAAATATGTTGTGATGCTCTGATGTTTTGATGTTATGATAAAATGTTGTGTTGTATTTTGATTGTTTTTTTTTTTTTTTTTTTAATTATACAGTAAGTGTTGTTTATGTATCTTGTATTATATTGTACATGTATTGTATGCTTCTTATTGCCTTTTTTACATCAAGGCCAGGGGACTACAGATGAAAACTAGCCTTCTGGCTAATTCTGGCTTTTTTAACCATGGGTAATCATGTGTTCTATGAAATTGCACTGTCCCTTTCTTAAATAAACAGTAACAATGTACATTCACTTTTCAAGAACATTTCCATGCATACGAAGTAACAAGGAGAAAGCAAGATTTAGTTGTCTTTCATGTTGACAACCTGCCTTATCCCAGGCCTTTTGACATACAGATGTCATATGGAGTGAATGGCACAGCTCTCTATATTGTTCCTTATTGCTTCATCTGGTGAGCATTAAAGCAAGTTGTTACTGTAACCTTGTTTGTCTGTCTTTTATTTCTATTTGATAAGTTAGATCAAATCAATTCAGTAGTATAGCACCTACATATAATAAAATAAAATAACACCGGAGAAATAAAAATGAAACATTACACTGTAGAGTGTCATTTTAATAACTGAATTTGGAGTAAAATGATCTATAAAGTGTTATCATATTACTCTAGGCAGAACAAAGCTCAGTGTTGAATATTTGTTCTCATTTCATTGTTAGTTTTGACACTGAATTGAGTAGAATTCATTCTAAAGAGTAAATTTGATCTGAAACAGAGTTAAATTCAACTCTATAAGAGTTAAATTGACACTATGTTTTTACTGTGTAGCATCTGCCACTGATATCAGGGACTGTCCTTACCACAGAGCCTGCCAGCAACTCTTTCCATGGAAGGTGAGACAGGGGCAGCCAAAAGACTAACTTTTCTTTTTTGATTTCTTTTCTTATCAGACACGTTTAGATTGTTTTTAAACATAGCTGTCATACAAACACACACAAAGGCTCCAGTCAGCCTATGGATTCAACCCAGAACCTTCTTCCTGTCTTTAATCACTACTGACCATCACACCACTAAAAGTTCATTTCATTGGAAACATTCATTCATTTTCTGTGACCTCTTGTCCACTGGATGGTGGCAGGGAGACTGGAGTCTATGTCCACATGCACGATTCCACTTTATTGTTTCTGTATATTTATGTTACATTTCAACATATCTTTTTCTTGTTATCGTTTTCATTTCCTATACAACAAACTTCCTCCACTCTCCCCAATTTACTGATTGTGCTCCAAAGTCTAGACTCAGAGATTTTTAAGTTTTTTATTTTTGTCTGGTGCCTTGGAGCAAATCAGAGAGGTTAACCTCTGACCCTGTGGCCTCTAAGCTGCACCTCTACTCCAGCTTTATTTCCAGCTCAAAAACTTGCATCTCTCTCCTCCCTCTGTTGTGTTTACATGTGTGTTACTGTGGTATTAGTGAGCTGTCATCATGTGGAAAAGGAGAGTTGCACATATGTGACGTAGGAATTAAGAGAAAGGTTAAAATATAAAATGGGAAAAATAGTAACGGACAGTAACTAATATAAATAACTTTAATCTGATAAGTGGCTTGGAAATAGTAACACGTTAGATAACTGGAAATAAGTGGTCAGATTAGAGTAACACGTTACATCAAGATGTAGATGAAGCAGAGGAGCTTCATCTTCATCTGGAACATTTGTCTGAAATCATTCATTCTATTCAACTTTGACTTTTCAAAGTCTTTGAAAATATCTTTGTGCTCTTTTGCTCTTTCATTGAATTCTTTTGATTGACTTTGTATTTTTGCTCTTTCTTCTTCTCTGTGTTGTTTTCATCTTTTTTCTAACTGTTGAAATATCTGCTAACAACATGAATAAATCTGATGTCAAATAAATAGTGAGAGCAGGAAAGAAGAATCTCCCTCAGCTCAGTAGTTTGTAACTCTGTCGGAGATGGAGGTGAAATATGTGAACCTGGGCTGTGGTTTACTGCTCTCTTCCTGTCACAAACACTGTTTGACATCTGTTCATCTGTTGGTTTTTGTTCAGGCTGCTCACATCATTTCTCACTGTGGGTATCACGTCTAAAACAGGAGCAGTAGTAGGAGGCTGAATGATCAACTTTAACTTTCTTTATCTCCAACTCCCAAATGTTCTGTTTATACACAGCTGAGAAATCATCTTCCTGAGGATGTTTGGAACCTGTAAATAATTCACCTCTTTCATCATGAATAAGAGTAATTATGCTGAATGTTTCTTTCTTCTGGTACCAGTATATATAATTATTATAACACTGGTCAGTTCCTTCACATCTGAAGGAGACTGTTTGACCAACTCTCCTGGTCAATGTTAACTGGTCCTGGGTCAGATCTGCTGCCATGGCAACCAGGGCTGTAGAGACACAGACAGATAGATGAAGGTTAGTGAGACAGTGTTGTTAAAGGTGGAGTTTGTTGGAAACACTCACCTGAACACAGACAGCACAGAGCAGCAGCTGGGAGGAAAAGCATTTTGTGTGGTGGTGTATCCTCTGGTGAACCTGGGGAGAAGTGGAGCTCTGATGCAGCTGAGGCCCAACAAGGACGAGCTGTGACATGAGACGAGGCCACGTGGTTTCTAGCAGGTCCTCAAAGCTCCCATCAGCCCCTGCAGCCCACAGATGAGACGGCTGCTGATGATTGACAGCTCAGATCAAGCTGCTGTGTCCTTTCATGTTCTTGATTTGAATCTGACAGCGGATGAAAAACATCTGGGTCACATGATGCAGAAAGACTAAAAAACATTCATGTTCCCACAAACACATTCAGGTTGGTGGTGACTTTAGTAACACAGACTGTTCTCTGTTGTTGAAGAGATGAGATGAAAATATAAAACTACAAATCATTAACTAATCACTGAAAATTCAGGAAACTATAATAATATATGTATTTGTATGATTTTATTTGTATATTTGACATTTAAAGAGATGAAATCATTAAAAATCCTTCTAAGATCAGGTTTATTGTCTAATATTACTCTACAGCTTTAATATCTCTCAGAACATACAGGAGGAATTTGACAAGTTAAAGAAAAAGATCAGATATTTTGACATGTTTGACAATTAGAGACCTGATCGGCTCTGATCATTTTGAATTGAATAAGCAAAGAGAAGCAGCGCCATCCTGTGGAGAGTCACTGAAAGTACAAAGGCATCAAGACGCACAGAACTGCTGCCTCAGCTCCAGACTCTACGTTCTCTACACTGTCTCTGACTGTGTCTCCACGAGCAAAAACAATGAAGAATGACAACAATCTTGTTCTCAACATAGTAGAAACAAAAGAACTCATTCTGGACTTCCAGAGGAAAGCCCCCCTCTGCATCCTCTCAACATCCAGGGGACTGAAGTGGATCAGACAGACAGTCACAAGTTCCTGGTCTTCAGGTGTCAGAAGACCTGAGCTGAGCCACAAACACCAGAGCAACAGTGACGAAGGCCAGACTCAAATGTCAGCCCCTCACCCAGACCTACAGAGGACTCGTTTATAAAGTATTTGCATTGGCTCCCCATGCGCTTCAGCAGGATCATTTTAAGTTTCTTTTAGTAGTTTTTAAATGTCTTAATGGTCTTGGATTTTTTATTTGTCTGACCTACTTTTACCGTATCGACCCTCATGAACCCTGAAGTCCTCTGGTACCGGCCTTTTAACCAACCACAAGTTCTATCTAAGACACACAGGGAGGCAGCATTCAGTTATTATGGCCCCGACTGTGGAACAGCTGGAGAAGCTCAGGGCCTCAGAGACTGTTGATACTTTTAAAAAGAGGCTCAAGACTCAAGAATCTTTTTAATTCTTCTTCTTGTACATGATTTGAATTCCTACTAACTCTGTTTTATCTGATTTGATGATTTTATTTCATCCTGATTCTGTTTTATCACAGTTGATTATTATTCATGTCACTGGTGTTTTACAGGACTTTTATATTTATAACCTAGTCTTACTGGGTAAGGGACATATTTCTTTTTTTTTATCTAGTTTATTTTAGTTTCTTACCACATCTTACTGTTTAGTCTTTTAGTTCTAGGAGCCTGTTCCTGTCAGCCTGTGGGGCTGCCGTCTGTTGGGTCCCCTCATCCTGGTTCCTGTTATCTTGGGTGATCTTTACGGCAGAGACCCTATGGTCTGTCATGGTTTATGTCTGACTTTTATTTTGTGAATCATGTTTTGTGTTTCCTGTTTTATTTTGTTAAGTTCTGGATTTCCTGTCTTGTGCTTCCTTGTGTGTCCCTTGATTGTTCATTGGGTTCACCTGCTGTCATTGCCCTGATCAGTTTCACCTGTGTCTTGTCAGCCCTCAGCCCTCTTGTGTACATGTAGCCCTGCCTTTCCCTTTGCTCCTTGTCGCGTTATTTTATGTCTCCTCTATGTTGCCACGTTCCTTGTTGTTCCTTGCCTGGTTGATGATTGTTTTTTTCTTCTTCTTCTTGAGTTTAATCTTGTTTCTTTCTTTTTTTTCTTTTTGAAAAAGAACTATATTAATAAAGTTTGATTTGGGGCATCAGGGCTGAAAGGATTTCATTTCATTTTATTTTATTTTATTTCATTTATTTTAAAATAGTGACGAGGAGAACCTTGCTCTGGACTTCAAATGTCCCTGTACTAAAGTCTGTTCTATTCTATCAGACAGTCTCAAGATGAACTTGCCCAAGAGTTTCCAGCAGTTCCAGCAACTTGTGCTGTTATTCGATCTACGTGTAAACTGGAACAGGAAGAATTGGATTTGAGTGACTGCTTTTTTCTGATCCTGGTGTTGGTCACTTGTGTTCCTCAGTGGATGAGGAAGAGGATGTCACTAGATCAAAGATGGTTTCTCAGTTTCATCAGCTGTCTTTGTCTTGTGACAGTTGATTGGTGAATAAAGGTGATGCTTATCTCCTTTACTTGAAGCTGCAGTACTGGGTGATGGTCTCAGTCTTTGACAGTGGGTTAATTTGTGAGGGGCCTCTTGCTTGTATCTATATGATGAATTCACAGGAGCTGTCCAGTGCTGAAGTTACCTCCTCTCCTTGTGTGAGTCTGTCAGTTGAGAGGGTTCAGAGGAGCTGTCCAGTGCTGAAGTGAGGAACTGGTTTGTCAGTGGCCTTGACCCAAGGAAATCTGACAAACTCTGAAGTTTTGAACAATCTCTCAGGATGCTTGGGTGATCTTTCTTATTTACAGTGTACTGATCTGATAGAGTTCATTGAGACTTATAAATCTGCAGAGACCTGGTAGTGTTTTCTGTGTGTTTGTAGTCACTGTTCCTGATGTCTGATTGTGACATGATGCGATTTTGATCCTGATCGATCAAAACTTCAGCAGCATTTTAATGTTGGAGCCATTTCCAACTGCTTTCTATACAGACTGATACTTTATTGCACTAGTTACCAGTTGAAGAATCAGGTCCATCTGGAGTGTCAGCAGATAAATGATGATTCATGGAAGACAAGAGAAGAAAAGAATCAAGCTGTGTTACAGATGTATTTCTACTCCACATTCCAGCTCAGGCATGGCCCGTGGCATAGGCAGTATGGGCAAATGCTAAAGACACCATCCATCCAGGGGGCGCTGATGGGGAGAAGAATAAAAAAAGTGCAACTAATATTTATGTTGTTTATTTTTATACTAAAACTAATTAAACCCACATTAATGGTACTGCATTGCAAAGCCTATTAAATAATAACAATGCCCTTGTACATCCATGTTAAAGTGCACATCATGTATGTTAATTCTTCATCACTCAGCATTTCCACTAGTATATTTTACTGCAGTTTACTGCTTCTTTGCATTCTGCTAATCAGCATTTCACTGTAATGATAATAAGATTGAATCTAATCTAATTAGCATATCACAAAATAATTGCCTTGTATATTATACATGTACAACATAGTGAAGTAATTCCTAGAATTAACTTTTACTATTAGACTCTAACACCCAACGATGTCACTGACTCCCGTTCTCTCTTCAGATACGCTGTTAAACCTGCTCCTGCAAATCCTGGGCCATCTACAGTCACCGCCACTTCATCAGCATCAAGCGATCCTCCTGTCGCCCTCCACCTCAGAAGAACCCAGTGATGCAGCATCAGGAATAAAGGCTGCACGAATAGACCCTGACTGGCCATCTCCTCTTACCGATGAGGTACGAACAGGATTGTTTCACAGAGGTCCATTTCAAACTGAAAAACACCTTAACATTCCTAAACAAAAGGACGGACGAAGGTGTCAACATGACTATTTTAACAGACACTTGGTCAATGGAGAAAAAATCAGAAGCTGGCTGATGTACTCAAAAAAGGATGATAGCTTGCACTGCTTCTCCTAATTTACGATCTTATTGTTAATGGTTTTCATTGTTTCTCTAAAATTGAAAGAAAATGTCAGAGACACAGCTATTCAGTTTCTACCACAGGATGGCGCTGCTACTCTTTGCTTCATTTCGGAGCTGATCAGGTCTGTGTTCATCAAACATGTCAGAACAGGAAATCTCTTCTAACTGACCAGAATCTCTCAGAGTCACTGAGCTTTGATTCTGCTTTTAGGAGTTGAAGTCAAACATTTGATCTTCTGCTTTCTTTTGTCAAACTCCTCCTGTATGTTCTGAGAGATGTTAATATATATTACATATTATACAGTAAACCTGATTTGAGAGGGATTTTAGTGTCTCATCTCTTTAAATGTTAAATGTACAAACGTAAATGTCTTCAGGAAAACAGTCCTTTAATAAAAGAGTATTACAGAGAACAGTCTGTGTTACTAAAGTCACCACCAACCTGAATGTGTTTGTGGGAACATGAATGTTTTTTAGTCTTTCTGCATCATGTGACCCAGATGTTTTTCATCTGCTGTCAGATTGAAATCAAGACCATGAAAGGACACAGCAGCTTGATCTGAGCTGTCAATCATCAGCAGCCGTCTCATCTGTGGGCTGCAGGGGCTGATGGGAGCTTTGAGGACCTGCTAGAAACCACGTGGCCTCGTCTCATGTCACAGCTCGTCCTTGTTGGGCCTCAGCTGCATCAGAGCTCCACTTCTCCCCAGGTTCACCAGAGGATACACCACCACACAAAATGCTTTTCCTCCCAGCTGCTGCCTCTGTGCTGTCTGTGTTCAGGTGAGTGTTTCCAACAAAACTCCACCTTTAACAAACACTGTCTCTCACTAACCTTCATCTATCTGTCTGTGTCTCTACAGCCCTGGTTGCCATGGCAGCAGAGCTGACCCAGGACCAGCCGACGATGACCAGGAAAACTGGTGAAACCGTTTTCTTGGGGTGCACGGGTGTTGACCAATGTGACAACAACTTTGTGTACTGGTACCAGAAAGTGGACAATAAAACATTCACAGCGGTCGTGCGTGGGAAAAGAATTTTTTTCTGTTCCCTCATACTCAAAAGGAATCTTTTGACGTTACGAGAAAGACAAACGGTGGAAACCTGATCATAAAAAACATCATCTCTGCTCACTCAGCCGCCTACTACTGTGCCTGCTGGAAAGGTTCCCACAGCACGAAATGATCCGAGCAGCCTGCACAAAAACCAGCAGCGAACAGATGTTGGTGACGGGGAGACAGCAGTAAACCACACACACTACTCACTCAGTAGAATAGTCTGATTTGACGGGTTTGTATCAGAGAGAGACGTAGCTAGGACACCAGGCTGACACAAAGACGTGTGTTTGGGTGAATAGCAGTAAAAAAGGCTAAGCTAATTTCTCTGTGGTTGAAAGTCACACTGTTAGGGACAGAACAGAAAAACAGAAGATAAAGGTGTAAAATGTAAAAAAGGGTTATATACTCTTAGGACTAGTCCAGAACAGAAACAAGGGGGAAACTTGACCAACGGGTTAACAATTAACAATCAACACAATCAGTTAGCTGGTGTCCATGATTGGTTTCTAGCTGGTAGCCTGCTGCTCAGTTTTCTGTTGGGTTGTAAATGAGTTTTGCCCGGGATCTTGGCACAAGAGATTGTAACATCTCATTCTGTGTAATAATGAACTCACAACCAGATCATACATTTATTTGCACACAATTCTCAATTGTCACATCTCTGCTAAATACACCACTGATCTCTTCCTGTAGTTCTTAAAGTACTGCGACAGCAAAGAGCCTTTTTTCTTTTTTTGCCATTTGATGCATCATCATCTTCTACAGAATTTAAGTTTAAGAAGACAGTAAGTCCAGTAGGTCTAAATCTAGTTTTCATTCTCGTCTTGTGGATGTTCCAGCGTCACTGTTTACAGATTCTTCTGCTGAGAGTGATTTGTTTTCTCCTCCTCCTCCTGATTCCTGACTTTACGTTTAGTTTGGAGGCCACTCTTAGTATGTTTTGTGAGAAGGCGCCTGAATCCAGCACATTCGTTTATTTTTGTCACTGTGCCCCACCCCTCCAGAACATTTCAATAAAAACATTTGCATATTAATATAGCCCAGACAAATAAAATGCATCATCTATGCAGTTATGAAAATTTAGAGTTTGACAATTCATTTTCCCCCCTGAATCATATGAATTTATTTTAGTAAATGTGTTTTATATACGGTCAAACATGTTTAGAGGAGACGTATGACTGAGCTCTGGTTCAGACCTGACAACAAACCACACGTGAAGCTTCACTCTGCTGATTGTTCCCATGTTAGTTTAGGCTGGGACAGGGTCCAGCTCTTTTGTCTCGTGAAGCTCTCAGCTCCACATACTGTACAAGAACCAGCCATAACATCATGTCCAACTCCTTTATTATTGTGCATGTCCCTCTTTGGCACTCCATCAGGACTCTGACGCTGTGCTGTTGTATCTGGCACCAGGCGTCTCCATGGATCAGTCTTGTCTGGGTCATTCCTGAACCTCTGAAACAAGCCATCAGGGAATAACGCTTCCATGAGAATTTGGACACGTTTTGTTAAAGTACCACATGAGTGGAAGGACCCAGTGTCTCGTCATCACCACCACACTGCCTCCACCCGCCCGCTTGTCCTCCTCCCATAATGCTGTGCATTGTGCATGATGTAAAAGACATCATGATCCATCTCCTTCCTTCCACTGTGACTCATTGGTCCATGATGCTGGGATGAAACACATTTAAACAGCTTTATTTAAAGAAAGAACAGTGTCAAAAACGCTTGTTGAATCTGAGGCAGCCTCTGGTACCAGGTGTAGAATCCCCTCTCGTTCAGCTCTAACATCCTCCTGATGATCCTCTTCATATCCCTCTCTCTATTTCTGGGTTTATTAAGTTCAGTGCTCAAAGGTTAAAATGTCTATAAACACAGTTACTACTGATAATAATTGCTCTGTATAATCAAACATCCTTCACTTTCCTCCCAGGGTGCGTGGACCTGTTTGATACGTATCTACTGTTACCAAGTGATGTTTCCTTCCTTCTCGTGTCCGGACCGTCTGATGACTGAATGTGTGATGTACGGGGTCAAGCTCTCCTTTCATTTAATTTGTTTATAATTGTGGAGTTTTTGGAGAAGAGAAAACATGAGAGTGTTGGAGCTGAACGAGAGGGGATTCTACAGGTTGCCTCAGATTGGGCATGAGTTCTTCTAACGAGGCTTTTTTGAATGCAGGAGAAGACGTGTCAGCGGGGAATCACTTCTTTTCATCGACGCGTCAGTACACAACAGCTTCCATCAGAGGTCAGAGGTCAGAGGTCAGCATGGACACACATGACCAGTCTGAGCCTCCTTCCTATCAACACCAGCATCAACTACTTCAGGGGTTTGTTGGCTGGGACCACAAGAGCCAGCCTTCCCTGGGGGCCGTACCACAGACCAATAGAGGCTCACACCCCCCAGACTCATAAACAGTTTCCATCCAAAAGCAATAAATGAGCTAAATGACTCTGGACTGTACAATCTGATCAATACCTGACAACACTGCTGCATTAAAAACTCTACCTGAGTTCATCGGTTTATTAGTGTTGAGCTGCTGCTGTGTGTGTTGTTGTAGTGTTTTTCCTTAAAGGTAGCGTCCTCCTTGTCTCTAGCCTCACTGCTAAGTCTCAACAACTTATCGTGTGTATATGGGTGTGAGTGTGTGTGTGTCTGTTTTGTTTTTATTTGAGAAGCGCTTTTGTGTTGCATTTTCTTTTTTGCACGAAAAGTGTGACATAAAAAAAGTGTGATTTGGTTTTGATTTGATTTGATTTATTGTTTATAATGGAAGATAAGACCGGATGACTTTAATTCTCGATGTACTCCCTGTTCTCACACACACACACACACACACACACACACCTATGTTCCTATCTTTGTGAGGACCTTTTCTTGACATGGTGCACTCCCTGGCCCCCACCCCAACCATCCCCACTAACCCTGTGATTTCTGTCCTGAAACCAGGTCCGTGCATGTGACACTAAACTCAGGAACCAGGAACTTACACCTGATCAAAACTTCACAGTCACAACAACGACGCGTCTCTGTTCTCTGGTTTTTATTAAGCCCTGCGGGACACTAACGTGGGGAGGGAGACATGTTGTCTTGCCACCGAAGACTTCAGACAAAAATTCCCGAAAATGCAGAAAACAACGAGGTAAAGTTCACGCGTGGTTATTAAAGATCTCATTGTAGTCAGACCCTCCTGGAAATGAAACGTGATCCTGCTTCCTCAGCAGGAACCTCAGCAGAGCAGCTCACAGGTTTTTGTATCGGTCTGTTTCACCGTGAGAGGATCCAACGACACCAACAGCTACCTCATCTTTGGCTCTGGAACCACGCTCTATGTTTCAGGTACGAATCCGAGTCCTTCTGGTTTCATTCGTCTGAATTTACCGTAAAAGTTCTCGGGTCCGTCTGCGTTCAAGTGTCAGTTTTGTAAAAAAAAACAAAACACAACAACAACAACAACAAAAAAACACATTAAATATAAAATGTACTTTTTAAAGAAAAGTAGACACATCGTATGATTAAGATGAGAGTGAAACCTGTTTTGTTCGCGTCAGCAGTTTAATAAATCTTTAAACCGGGTTTCTTCTCTTCTCTTCTCTTCTCTTCTCTTCTCTTCTCTTCTCTTCTCTTCTCTTCTCTTCTCTTCTCTTCTCTTCTCTTCTATTATATTGTATTATATTATATTATATTATATTATATTATATTATATTATATTATATTATATTATATTATATTTAACATGAAGTTGTTCTTTCGTCGATATAAAGTCTCCTGTTAATTAATATTAATTTATGACACGGACCCGATGACGTTTCAGATTCAGACTGAAATTCTTTCTAATTAAATGTAATATTTAATTAAATGAATGAATTACATTTTTGTGGTGGTTGTGGCATCGTGCTCTTCTTAATCATTAGATATTCGAGGTTAAATACGATTTCAGGGTTTTATGATCATAAAACACGTGTCTCCGTGTTGTACTGTAGCTGTGTAGCTGTGACGTATATTTACATTTGATTATGTACAATTCGGATTAATGTCATAATTTGGTGAATGTATTGAATATTAATAAATATATATTAGGTAGGTCTGGATTGTCCGTTTATATAGATGATTTGGCTATAAATCTGATTTACTATAAACTCATTTTCAATAATACCGTTGTAATTATAATTCTAAGTAAAATCAATGTGTCTGTATAGATAATTATAAAAGTTATAAAAATATAACACGCGTGATTTTATTTACATGATAACGTCTTTTTTTCTGTATCGGAAAATGTCATCCGCTCATTTAAACCTGTTCCTTCGACATTTGTGTTTTCATTTATTTTATTAATCGGTTTTTGTTCTGTGTTTCAGCACAACCGATTTTAAATTATATTTAATGATGAAACTCATAAACTCATAAATATAATAATTTCAACTTGTTTAAAGTATAAAATGACAGAGAAGCTGCAGCCGGAGTCAAGACGAGACAAGAGGAGGCAAATAACCTCAAATAATAATAATAATAATAATAAATAATATAATAATAATAATAATAATAAATAATAAATAAATAAATAAATAAATAAATAAATAAATAAAAAGACGTTTTCTGGGTTAAACTAAACTAAAAGAAGAAATAGCCCCTGAGATCAATGTTTCTGTTACGACTCAGTTTGAACTGAACAGTTCACTTTAACGTCACTAAAAATAAATAAATAAATAAATAAATAAATAGAACACAGAGTGTACCAGTGTGAAGAACAAGAAGATATAGGCAATAAGAATAAGTTATTCATCATTGTTGCCTTTTCTAGGCTCCACATAGCTTAGTCTACCAGGGGCTTCAAACATGCGGCCTGGGGGCCAAAATCAGCCCCCACACCACCAGAGGGTCAGATTCCAGGCATTAGCTGCACTTTTCTATTAAATCCAACTATTATTCCAAACTGTTCCACTAGCACAACTGTTTTCAGTCGGAGTCGTGGACATCGAGGAACCAGAACTCAGCTGTAGTCACAACACTATGAGCTGAAAATGCACTTATTTTCCTTAAGCTTCTCAGGTTGTTCTTAAAATGTTTGTTTGTAAAAGGACAGTTCATTAAATGGGAACGTTTTTAAATAAGTCGTATTTAGGTTATCATCTCATACAGTACTCGATACATCTCTTTACTTCACATTGAATGTCACCGGAAGTGGTTTTAATTCTTTTAATTGTTACTTCATTGACTTTGACATATATTTAAACTCCTTTTCTTTCACATATCATACATTTTGGAATATGAACATTTTGTGCCATGTGATGGTGAATGTGTGTGTGTGTGTGTGTGTGTGTGTGTGTGTGTGTGTGTGGGTGTGTGTGTGTGTGTGTGTGTGTGTGCTGTCAAACTTCAGATGAGCAGGTAGTGAAGCCCGTGGTGAGCGTGTACCCAGCAGCATCCAGAGCCCACCTGGAGGGGAAGAGCTCTCTGCTGTGTCTGGCCTCACACATGTTTCCTCCTGAGGTCAAGTTCTCCTGGAAAAGACAGAAGGAGGGCGGCTCTTGGAGGAGCTGACCCCTGCTGAGGGAGATCAGCTGGAGCTCAGAGAGTCGGGAATCAGAGCCTCCATCCGGCTGCTGCAAGGGGACGATGTGCACGAGTACAGATACCAGTGCTCCGTCGAGCACGAGGGAGACACAGTGGAGGCCAAAGTGCTACAAGGTAATGAAGGCTTGGTGACTGTGGGATTCAGGCAGCAAAGAATCTTAAGGTCGCTGACACTCTTTTATTCATTTTTCTTTCACAGAAGTGCCTTGTGCCTCCTCCTCCACCTCCACCTCCTGCTCCACCGGCCGCTGCCCCACACTGGTACAAAGAGAGGCTCTTCTGCTTCACCTACACAGTGCTGATAGTGAAGAGTCTGGTGTACTGCTGTGGACTCTCTCTGCTGATGAGCCTCAGGAACAAGGGACCGTCCACCAGCTCCACACATGCTGACTGACTGTTTTCTGCAGCAGCTTCTCCCTCACACCGGTCAAACAGCCACACATCAACAAATTAGTTCCTCACAGCACATGAACAGAAGCCTAACAGCCTTGATAGCCTAATCTATCATCTGTCCATTCAACATTAGAGGGAGCAGGTCACTGGTCTTTAGAATTTACTGATGTCTTTAATTCAGCTTCACAAGGCGGATGAATAAAACTCTGTATCTGAGACTCTGAATGTTAACAGATGAATGAATGAGCTGAAAATAACAAATTATCATTACGTAGAAACAACACGCTGATGTATCAAACTATATATGATGTAATTAAAGAATCTTTGTCTTTTTAACATATGACATATTTTATATACAATAAAACAAAACGTTGAACGTCTCTTGACGTGTTTTTTGCTTTAAAAGCCGTTTCAGCAAAAAGGGCTTTTTTTTTAAGCTGCAATACTTTTATCATCTCTTCCTGTTTTTTGTGCAATGCTCAGTTTTTATTCAATGAAATAAAATAACAAGACTATTTGAGATTTCTCTCTCTGTTTTTGTCAAAGTAAATCTATCTCAGTGTTTTCTTATGATCTGAGTATCGGGGTCTTTTCATCTGCAGAGAAACTTGTAAAACGTTGCAAAACAAGTGAAGAAATAATATGAATAAAATAGATCGCTACTCAGTATTTAATGAAAAGAAATAAGAAACAACTTGAGCCACTTTATTTCTGATGACAAGTTCAACAGAAGCTTAGAATTAATTCCAGAATTCACTTCTTTATATAACTTTAAAATATTCTTTTTTTCCTGCTTTAGGTGAAATCTTGATGTTTCAAACATGAATTAATGATAATTTAGATATAATCATTTACAATAACCACTCCTTTAAATGTAGAAATCATTATTCCACAGAAGATTGTTCATGTTTTCAGTTCATTCATATTTTTTATGTTGACCAGATATATGTAAAGTCCTAATCAGACCTTGGTATCTGTTACACTGTGACATAATGAAGTTACTCAGTCGACTTTATTTCCTGAGATTAGATTCACAGTTTGATTCACAGCTGACTGAGAGGAGCTAGGTCAGATGGTTTGATGATTTCTGGGTGAATTTGCTTTAACTCCACAGCTCTGGAGGAAGATTTATTAATGAAATGTAATAAAAAGTAAAAGTAGGTCAGAATCATTGTTGTCGGACGACTCGGTGGAAATAAGAGGCTACGTGGTAGGAGGAGAGGAGCTCACACATGTGTTCAGCAGCCGATATGAATCTGTCCTCAGTGGTTATTAGGACAGAAAACAAACTGCTGACAGCCAATCAGACTTCCTTCCTGCAGCAGACGGGCTGTGTGGGTTTGTGCTCTGCAGCCTCCACACCGTTAGCTGTGGCTTTTCACTTTAATGACACAATGACAGTTTCACCACCAGCTCTGGTTAAAGAACCTTTAAAGGAAGCACCTGTGTTCTTCATCTGAGAGAGAAACACATTAACATTCATTATTATAAACACATTTTTGTTTACAGTTAAATAAAACTAATTATTTTATCGTGTTGTGTTTATAATCTTCCATCCTCTCATAAATGTCTCCTCTCTGATAAATAGAACTTTAAAGAAGTTTAAAGTTTTTACCTGTAAAGTGTTTAAATTGATCCTGTGAGAGGATTTTCAGCTTCTATTAGAAACATAATGCTTCCTGTTGTTGTGTTGTCATTAATCAGAAAAAACACAAGCCTCAGTGAGACAGAGACACAAACCCATGAGACAAACAAGTCATGCTGTTGTTGTGAAGCAGGCGTCCATGTTGGTTCACCTCCAGTCTCATTAGTTCACTGAGTTCTAGTTGGAAGAAAAAGTCTGAACGTCCCAATCACTTTAAATGCATCATGAGTTGACCTCAATAACTCTCATGGAAATTCTCTTCAAGCTTCATTTTCTTTCTTTTTTATTAGAAAGAAGAAACACAAGAGCAGAAGAAACAGCTGGAAACTGATGATGATTCAGCTTCATTTTCATTGTTATATCAAGTCCAGTTAAAAGTGGAAATAAACTAGACGACTAGAGAATGAACACGTTTAAAGAGCAGATTTCTATGTGAATATATGTTTTTCTATTTACAGGACGACAATCAACACGTGAATGAACAGATACAGATTACAAAGAAGAACATTTCAACAACATTTCTGAAGACTGATCAAAGTGATGAATGAGATGAAGTGATGAGATGTGATGGAGAGAAAAGAGGAGCAGAAAACAGTCAGTCAGCATGTGTGGAGCTGGTGGACGGTCCCTTGTTTCTGAGGCTCATCAGCAGAGAGAGTCCACAGCAGTACACCAGACTCTTCACTATCAGCACTGTGTACTGCAGACAGAGCAGCTTCACTGACTGTGTGAACTCTGAAAGACGAGACAGAACCTCTGAAACAGAAAGAAGAATTTAATATTTGGAGCTGCAGTGACAAATGTCAGTCCTCTGCTCCTCTGATCTCTTTGACAGCGTCTCCACATGAAGCTGAACCACTGCTGGACACAGTCACCAAGCCTTCATTACCTTGTAGCACTTTGGCCTCCACTGTGCCTCCCTCATGCTCGACGGAACACCTGTATTTATATGTGTAGTAATCATCTCTATCCACCAGCTTGATGGAGGCTCTGCGTCCCGACTCTCTGAGCTCCAGCTGCTCTCCCTCAGCAGGGGTCAGCTCCTCCTGAGAGCCGCCCTCCTTCTGTCTTTTCCAGGAGAACTTGACCTCAGGAGGAAACATGTGTGAGGCCAGACACAGCAGAGAGCTCTTCCCCTCCAGGTGGGCTCTGGATGCTGCTGGGTACACGCTCACCATGGGCTTCACTACCTGCTCATCTGAAGTTTGACAGCACACACACATTCACACAGTCAACAGCAGCTTCCAGCTCTGCTCTGGAATCAGTCTGATCCTGGAAACTACATGGACTCTGATACTAAACTACTCATCAATACACAACAAAGTTCAACCAGCATCAACTTTTTTCAGCAGTCTGAGCTACAGCAGCTCGTGTGTTGGATGGGACCACACGGGCCGGCCTTCTCTATGATCCTTGACCCTGTCTCTGGTTCTTCTCCTTCCTTGAACCTTTTGATAGATACTGATCACTACAGACCAGGAACACCCCACAAGAGCTGCAGCTCTGGAGATGCTCTGACTCAGTCGTCTAAACACTTCACTGGTCATAATGTTATGGCTGATCGGTGCTATATATTCAGTATACATTAGAATATGACTTCACTTAAAGTTTCCATAAAACAGTTTGATGTTTGATGTGTGAGCAGACGTGTGTTAATTCTGACCAGATACAGACTTAAAAATGTCAGTTCATCAAGAAACACAATTCAGACTGAGTTAAAGGACGAGCAGCAAATCTGACAACACAACTGGTCGAGGAGACACATAATTATGTCTTTGTTTGTTCCTTTGTTCAGACATTTTTAAAGCGGTTCAAAAGGAAAAAATAAATGATTGTGGGAAAAGTTGTGGGAATAACTACGGATGTCAAACCTGCATTGTGTGGAGCCAGAAAAAAAGCATCTGCAGCATTTCATCAACCCCAAACTGGACTAATATGGTTTTAAACACCTTTTTGTTATGTTGGAGTCGTTGACAGATCCAGGATCCAATGTTCTTATTTTGCTTGATGTTAATATTATGATTGTTTTATAATTAATTGTTTTGTAGCAAAAGTTGTTGCAGTCTGTTCAGATTCTATATTTATATGTTAATCCTGTTTGAATCACAACTTCACCTCCATCACCTCATTCATTTCTAATGACCCTATGAGCTGTGACATGAAATTAAAAGTATCAACTATTCATTTAAAAAGAAATCATTTTCAGTCTTTGTAATATTTTCAGTAAAACTGAATTTAATTCCCCCTGAGTTCTTCTCCTGTGTGTGATGAGCTGCTCTGGTCACATGAAGGATCAGTGCTGCTTTACTTTTATATACAAATCAGTTCTCAGTCAAGTGCTTTTATTCACTCTGGACCTTTTACATGGAAAATGTTGCAGAACAACTGTTTCATTGAGAGCTTTTAAATCCAAACTGAGAGGACATGAGGCCGACTCCACAATATTCACTAGTTTTTATAACCTGCTTGTAAATTGAATCATCTTCTTTTCATTTGTCTTTTCTTTGTCTTTTAACTGTGTCATTTTCTAACTGTGTTTTGTATTTGCTGCTGTCTATTTTCACCAGGACTCCCTTTAAAAAGAGCTTCTCATACTCAGTGGGATCATTCTGGTTAAAGAAATAAAAAAGTATCTCAAATAGTTAAGTCTTTAAACACATTTCAGCTTCTACAATAAAACAAGTGAAGGAAAAGAAATGTTTGTTCTTACCTGTTACATACAGTTTAGTTCCAGAGCCAAAGATGTGGTACCAGTAGCTGTAGACACACAGTGAAAAAGACTAATACAAAAACCTGTGTGCTGCTGAGAGAGTCAGCTGAGTTGAAGGAGTCACATGAGGAGGAAGGATCATATTTCAGCTCCTTGATGTGATTCTGTAATAGATACCAGAGACAGCAGGTTTCTCTGTCTGACTAAGGTTTTGTGCAGAGGGTAGTGAACATTTTTCATAACGGACGAGAGTTTGTTGAAAGTCTTAATAAGAAAAATAATTAAATATAAATATAACAATAGATGCAGAATTAGATATTACAGTCTGATATGACAAAAATAATTAATAAATACATTAGCGTTGTACATCTTTACTCTGTATTGAATATAAACTTGTAAACAAAACGGAACGGGTACTTTCCCTTCCTGCTTGCTCGTTTCGTCTTCGTTTGCTTATCCGGGTCCGGGACGGAGGTCCAGACAGCCCTCTCCCCGGCCACTTCCACTAGCTCCTCCGGAGGAATCCCCAGTCACTCCCAGGCCAGACGGGAGATATTATCCCTCCATCGCATCCTGGGGCGACCCCGAGTCCAGTGGGAGATGCCCAGAACACCTCTAAAGGGAGGCGTACAGGGGGAATCCTCACCAGATGCCCGAACCACCTCAACTGACTCCTCTTGATGTGGAGGAGCAGCAGTTCTACTCTGAACTCTTCCCGAGTGTTCCTCTTCCTTATCCTATCTCTAAGGCTGAGCCAGGCCACCCTACGGAGGAAACTCATTTCAGCCGCTTGTATCCACGATCTTGTTCTTTCGGTTATCACCCAAAGTTGATGACCATAGTTGAGGGGTTGGAACATAGATTGACCGGTAAATTGAGAGCTTCAAGAGGTGGAGAGCTGGAGGTCGCCGTTCAATGAAGCTAAGAGGACCGCATCATCTGCAAAAAGCAGGGATGAGATCCTCTGATCACCGAACTCGACACCCTCCACCACCCGGTTGCACCTAGAAGTTCTGTCCATAAAAGTTATGAACAGAACTGGTGACAAAGGGCAGCCCTGGCGGAGTCCAACCCTCACTGGGAACAAGTCCGACTTACAACCGGCTACACGGACCGAACTCGCTCTGCTTTGATACAGGTACAGGGACTGAATGGCCCTTAGCCAGGGGCCATCCACCCCATACTCCCGGAGCACCCCCCACAGGATGCCCCTGGGGCCACGGTCGTAGGCCTTCTCCAAATCCACAAAACACATGTGGACTCGTTGGGCAAACTTCCATCTCCCCTCCAGCACCCTAGCGAGGGTAAAGAGCTGGTCCATGGTTCCACGCCCGGGACGAAAACCGCATTGTTCCTCCTCGATCTGAGGTTCAACTATCGATCGGACCCTCTTTTCCAGCACCCTGGCGTGGACTTTCCCGCAGAGTCTGAGGAGTGTGATCCTCCTATAGTTGGAACACACCCTCTGGTCACCTTTCTTAAAGATGGGAACCCCGGTCTGCCACTCCAGAGGCATTGCCCCCGATGTCCATGCAATGTTGCAGAGGCGTGTCAACCAGGACAGCCCTACAACATCCAGAGCGCTTGAGATACCCAGGGCGGATCTCATCCAGAACGTTGAGCAGAGGTTATTGGCTGTGCACCATGATAATATCTAGGTAGCTGCTTCACCACCTCAGCAAATTCTGCCCAGAGATTAGACGGCCCAACCCCAGGCCCTCCAGCTCTCTTTCCCCTAAGGAATGCATGTTGGTGGGATTGAGGAGCTCCTCAAAGTATTCCTTACACTGTCAGACAATAGTCCCATGAGACGTCAGCAGCTCCACGCCCCCACCAAAAACTTTTAAACCATGGATAGATAGATAGATAGATAGATAGATAGATAGATAGATAGATAGAGATAGAGATAGATAGATAGATAGATAGATAGATAGATAGATAGATAGATAGATAGATAGATAGATAGATAGATAGATAGATAGATAGATAGATAGATAGATAGATAGATAGATAGATAGATAGAAACACATGCTTGTTATGTTCACTGATGATTCTAAATTGGCTGTGAGTGTGAATGGTTGTTTGTCTGTCTATGTTAGTCAGGAGATAAACTGGAGAACTGTCCCCTCACGCCTCTTGCCTGATGACAGCTGGGATAATCTCCAGATTTAACTTTAGCACCATTTCACTAAGGCAGCAGCCTCTGAGTTTGACTGATGAAGCCCATGTGGTCGTCCACAACAGCTAGTGTTGCTAGCCCATGAAGCTTCTTGACGCTGATGGTGCCGCTGTCCATTCACAAAATGCTACATGGAAGAAGAAAATAAAATAAGTTTAAGTTGCATTGGTGGGACGCTGTGTTCAACTGTGATATAAAGTGACCAAACACAACGTTAGAGAGATCTCCCAACAATGAGACCCAACACAACCACTGAAGGTAACTCTAGCTAGCTAATATTAGCTAAAGGTAGGTAGTGATATTACTAATATCTGACAATAGTTCAGTCAGGATCACTCTGTCAAAACTAAACTTTATTTGCACATTATCTTTGGTGGTATGTTTCTGTTCCACACCGTTTGATCCACTTAAGGGACCACTCCTGTTTTGTTTTCGTGTACGGGAAGAACACGACTCCCTCAGTCAAACTCCTGGGGATGACTAGTGTCTGACTTACATTTACCATAGGCACATTACAACACCAGGACATTTACATAGTAACGGTCACTGAGATGTATGATTGGACAATGACCGTTTGGGGGCGGGGTTTCAGATCATCGAATGAAGCTCTCCAAAGGGAATCAAATCCCCACAGACCTCCATATTAAAAGCCCAATTTTACAGCGATATTAAACATGTTGATAATAGTAATGCATTGGTTTCATATTGCGCTTTTCCATTTTTAGATGCTTACAATTGTTTGCATCATTCATCCGCTCACACAGTCACACCCTGGTGGTGGTAAACTACCTCAGTAGTCACAGTTGCCCTGGGGCAGGCTGACGGAAACGTGGCTGCTAATGTGCACCTACAGCCTCTCAGACCAACACCAACATCACTCACTCGTAATCACTGACCAGGGAGCACACACCTGGAGGAAAGGTGGGTTAAGTGTCTTGTCCAAGGACACAACAGAGACTAGGGATAGGGCGGAATCGAACCACCAACCTTTTCGTTATTGGATGACTCTACCTAAACCTCTCACCTTTGAGTGAGACGTAGCAGAGGGTTAAGTGGGCGGGCTTCAGCGTCCGGGCCTCCTTAGCGGCGCCCTAACACGACCCCCATGTCCATATTAGGAATATTCAGTCATGCATCCAACAAGGCGAACGCGACCTCGAGGTGCAGAATCTAATGGATGATGTCACAATACAGTTAATTACTGTGACAGCACTTATCACCTCAGGTATTTATAAGGGTCCACTCTCTCTATGACCATTGTCTGGAGTTTCATGTGCTGTGTGTTTGTCTGTGTGGAAATCCTCTACCAGCTCCTTGGTTTGACCAACATTCAACATGTGATGAGTCCTCTATGATCTCATTCCTCGTTTTAACCCGAGTCACTGCACAGTCATCTGAGTATTTCTGAAGGTGATCGGCTGGTTGAAAATGGAAGAAAGTGAAATGATGTGGTGAATCTGCTGGAAGGTGTTAAACAACAAGTGCTGCTGGAAGTGTTTTCATTAACATTGTGAAGCAGGAATGGACTTTATTCCAGCAGCAGCTCAGAGCAGAGGAGCTTCATCTACATCTGGAACATTTGTCTGAAATCATTCATTCTATTCAACTTTGACTTTTTAAAAGTCTTTGAAAATATCTTTGTGTTCTTTGCTCTTTCATTGGATTCTTTTGATTGACTTTGTATTTTTGCTCTTTCTTCTTCTCTGTGTTGTTTTCATCTTTTTTCTAACTGTTGAAATATCTGCTAACAACATGAATAAATCTGATGTCAAATAAATAGTGAGATCAGGAAAGAAGAATCTCCCTCAGCTCAGTATGTTTGGGACTCTGTCTGAGATGGAGGTGAAATATGTGAACCTGGGCTGTGGTTTACTGCTCTCTTCCTGTCACAAACACTGTTTGACATCTGTTCATCTGTTGGTTTTTGTTCAGGCTGCTCGCATCATTTCTCACTGTGGGTCCCAACAGGAGCAGTAGTAGGAGGCTGAATGATCGACTTTAACTTTCTTTATCTCCAACTCCCAACTGTTCTGTTTATTCACAGCTGAGAAATCATCTCTCTGGGGATGACCGTAACCTCTATAAATATAACCATTGCTTTTATCAATATAAAGAATCAATCTGAATGTTTCTGTTTCTTTCTTCTGGTACCAGTATATAGAATTATAATAACACTGGTGAGTTCCTCCACATCTGAAGGAGACTGTTTGACCAACTCTCCTGGTCCATGTTAACTGGTCCTGGGTCATATCTGCTGCCATGGCAACCAGGGCTGTAGAGACACAGACAGATAGATGAAGGTTAGTGAGACAGTGTTTGTTAAAGGTGGAGTTTGTTGGAAACACTCACCTGAACACAGACAGCACAGAGCAGCAGCTGGGAGGAAAAGCATTTTGTGTGGTAGGTGTATCCTCTGGTGAACCTGGGAGAAGTGGAGCTCTGATGCAGCTGAGGCCCCAACAAGGACGAGCTGTGACATGAGACGAGGCCACGTGGTTTCTAGCAGGTCCTCAAAGCTCCCATCAGCCCCTGCAGCCCACAGATGAGACGGCTGCTGATGATTGACAGCTCAGATCAAGCTGCTGTGTCCTTTCATGGTCTTGATTTGAATCTGACAGCAGATGAAAAACATCTGGGTCACATGATGCAGAACGACTAAAAAACATTCATGTTCCCACAAACACATTCAGGTTGGTGGTGACTTTAGTAACACAGACTGTTCTCTGTTGTTGAAGAGATGAGATGAAAATACAAAACTACAAATCCACACAGCTCCTCAACTCTGACTGAACTCTTCAATGTGTTTCACTTAATTCAGTAATGGAAGTGAATTTCTAGTGACTTGAATTCTTTTCCCACTCTGTCTCTCTGTCTATTTCAGCTGAGGTGAAAGTTAATTCTCTTTAAAAGCTTTTAAATCATGAACTAATCACTGAAAACTCTATAAATATAATAATATAATAATCCATGTATTTGTATGATTTTATTTTGTATATTTGATATTTAAAGAGGTGAAACCATTAAAAATCCTTCTCAGATCAGGTTTATTGTCTAATATTACTCTACAGCTTTAATATCTCTCAGAACATACAGGAGGAATTTGACAAGTTAAAGAAAAAGATCAAATATTTTGACATGTTTGACAATAAGAGACCTGATCAGCTCTGATCATTTTGAAATGAATAAGCAAAGAGAAGCAGCGCCATCCTGTGGAGAGTCACTGAAAGTACAAAGGCATCCAGACGCACAGAGCTGCTGCCTCAGCTCCAGACTCTACGCTCTCTACACCGTCTCTGACTGTGTCTCCATGAGCAAAAACAATGTCACCGTCAAATACACAGAAGACACAACCATCCTGGGATGAGAATTCATACAGAGAACAAATAAATAACATCACCACCTATGGAGAGGACAACAATCTTGTTCTCAACATAGTAAAAACAAAAGAACTCATTCTGGACTTCCAGAGGAAAGCCCCCCTCTGCATCCTCTCAACATCCAGGGGACTGAAGTGGATCAGTCAGACAGTCACAAGTTCCTGGTCTTCAGGTGTCAGAAGACCTGAGCTGAGCCACAAACACCAGAGCAACAGTGACGAAGGCCAGACTCAAATTTCAGCCCTCACCCAGACCTACAGAGGACTCGTTTATAAAGTATTTGCATTGGCTCCCCATGCGCTTCAGCAGGATCATTTTAAGTTTCTTTTAGTAGTTTTTAAATGTCTTAATGGTCTTGAACCTTCTTATTTGTCTGACCTGCTTTTACCGTATCAACCCTCATGAACCCTGAAGTCCTCTGGTACCGGCCTTTTAACCAACCACAAGTTCTATCTAAGACACACGGGGAGGCAGCATTCAGTTATTATGGCCCCGACTGTGGAACAGCTGGAGAAGCTCAGGGCCACAGAGACTGTTGATACTTTTAAAAAGAGGCTCAAGAGTCTAGAA
The DNA here is from genome assembly GCF_022458985.1 of Mugil cephalus. Lineage (NCBI taxonomy): Eukaryota > Metazoa > Chordata > Actinopteri > Mugiliformes > Mugilidae > Mugil > Mugil cephalus. The sequence continues at coordinate 3,753,992 of NC_061776.1, forward strand.
TCCTTTTAATTCTTCTTCTTGTACATGATTTGAATTCCTACTAACTCTGTTTTATGTGATTTGATGATTTTATTTCATCCTGATTCTGTTTTATCACAGTTGATTTTTATTCATGTCACTGGTGATTTACAGGACTTTTTATATTTATAACCTAGTCTTACTGTGTAAGGGACTTATTTCTTTAATTTTTATCTGATTATTTTAGTTCCTTACCACATCTTACTGTTTTAGTCTTTTAGTTCTAGGAGCCTGTTCCTGTCAGCCTGTGAGGCTGCCGTCTGTTGGGTCCCCTCATCCTGGTTCCTGTTATCTTGGAGTGATCTTTACGGCAGAGACTCTATGGTCTGTCATGGTTTATGTCTGACTTTTATTTTGTGAATCATGTTTTGTGTTTCCTGTTTTATTTTGTTAAGTTCTGGATTTCCTGTCTTGTGCTTCCTTGTGTGTCCCTTGATTGTTCATTGGGTTCACCTGCTGTCATTGCCCTGATCAGTTTCACCTGTGTCTTGTCAGCCCTCAGCCCTCTTGTGTACATGTAGCCCTGCCTTTCCCTTTGCTCCTTGTCGCGTTATTTTATGTCTCCTCTATGTTGCCACTTTCCTTGTTTTTCCTTACATTGTTGATAATTGTTTATTTCTTCTTCTTTTTGATTTTGATCTTGTTTCTTTTTTTTCTTTTTGAAAAAGAACTATATTAATAAAGTTTGATTTGGGTCATCAGGGCTGAAAGGATTTAATTTCATTTTATTTTATTTAATTTCATTTATTTTAAAATGCTGATGAGGAGAACCTTGCTCTGGACTTGAAATGTCCCTGTACTAAAGTCTGTTCTATTCTATCAGACAGTCTCCAGATGAACTTGCCCAAGAGTTTCCAGCAGTTCCACCAACTTGTGCTGTTTTTCGATCTACGTGTAAACTGGAACAAGGAAGAATTGGATTTGAGTGACTGCTTTTTTCTGATCCTGGTGTTGGTCACTTGTGTTCCTCAGTGGATGAGGAAGAGGATGTCACTAGATCAAAGATGGTTTCTCAGTTTCATCAGCTGTATTTGTCTTGTGGCAGTTGGTTGGTGAATAAAGGTAATGCTAGCTTATCTCCTTTACTTGAAGCTGCAGTACTGGGTGATGGTCTCAGTCTTTGACAGTGGGTTAATTTGTGAGGGGCCTCTTGCTTGTATCTATATGATGAATTCACAGGAGCTGTCCAGTGCTGAAGTTACCTCTCCTTGTGTGAGTGTGTCAGTAGAGAGGGTTCAGAGGAGCTGTCCAGTGCTGAATTTATCCTCCTTGTGTGAGTCTGTCAGTAGAGAGGGTTCAGAGGAGCTGTCCAGTGCTGAAGTGAGGAACTGGTTTGTCAGTAGCCTTGACCCAAGGAAATCTGACAAACTCTGAAGTTTTGAACAATCTCTCAGGATGTTTGGGTGATCTTTCTTATTTACAGTGTACTGATCTGATAGAGTTCATTGACACTTGTAAAACTGCAGAGACCTGGTAGTGTTTTCTGTGTGTTTGTAGTCACTGTTCCTGATGTCTGATTGTGACATGATGCGATTTTGATCCTGATCGATCAAAACTTCAGCAGCATTTTAATGTTGGAGCCATTTCCAACTACTTTCTATACAGACTGATACTTTATTGCACTAGTTACCGGTCGAAGAATCGGGTCCATCTGGAGTGTCAGCAGATGAACATGATGATTCATGGAAGACAAGAGAAGAAAAGAATCAAGCTGTGTTACAGATGTATTTCTACTCCACATTCCAGCTCAGGCATGGCCCGTGGCATAGGCAGTATGGGCAAATGCTAAAGGCACCATCCATCCAGGGGGCGCTGATGGGGAGAAGAATAAAAAAAGTGCAACTAATATTTATGTTGTTATTTTTATATTAAAACTAATTAAACCCACATTAATGGTACTGCATTGCAAAGCCTATTAAATAATAACAATGCCCTTGTACATCCATGTTAAAGTGCACATCATGTATGTCAATTCTTCATAACTCAGCCTTTCCACGTGTTATATTTTACTGCAGTTTACTGCTTCTTTGCATTCTGCTAATTAGCATTTCACTGTAATGATAATACGATTGAATCTAATCTAATTTGCATATCAGAAAAAAACTGCCTTGTATATTATACATGTACAGCATAGTGAAGTAATTCCTAGAATTAACTTTTACTATTAGACTCTAACACCCAACGATGTCACTGACTGTTCTCTCTTCAGATACGCTGTTAAACCCTGCTCCTGCAAATCCTGGGCCATCTACAGTCACCGCCCACTTCATCAGCATCAAGCGATCCTCCTGTCGCCTCCACCTCAGAAGAACCCAGTGATGCAGCATCAGGAATAAAGGCTGCACGAATAGACCCTGACTGGCCATCTCCTCTTACCGATGAGGTACGAACAGGATTGTTTCACAGAGGTCCATTTCAAACTGAACAAAACTCCCTAAACAAAAGGACGGACGAAGGTGTCAACATGACTATTTTAACAGACACTTGGTCAATGGAGAAAAAATCAGAAGCTGGCTGATGTACTCAAAAAAGGATGATAGCTTGCACTGCTTCTCCTACTTTATGATCTTATTGTTAATGGTTTTCATTGTTTCTCTAAAAATGAAAGAAAATGTCAGAGACACAACTATTCAGTTTCTACCACAGGATGGCGCTGCTTCTCTTTGCTTCATTTCAGAGCTGATCAGGTCTGTGTTCATCAAACATGTCAGAGCAGGAAATCTCTTCTAACTGACCAGAATCTCTCAGAGTCACTGAGCTTTGATTCTACTTTTAGGAGTTGAAGTCAAACATTTGATCTTCTGCTTTCTTTTGTCAAAATCCTCCTGTATGTCCTGAGAGATGTTGATATATATTACATATTATACAGTAAACCTGATCTGAGACGGATTTTAGTGTCTCATCTCTTTAAATGTTAAATGTACAAACGTAAATGTTTTCAGGAAAACAGTCCTTTAATAGAAGAGTATTACAGAGAACAGTCTGTGTTACTAAAGTCACCACCAACCTGATTGTGTTTGTGGGAACATGAATGTTTTTTAGTCTTTCTGCATCATGTGACCCAGATTTTTTTCATCTGCTGTCAGATTCAAATCAAGACCATGAAAGGACACACAGCAGCTTGATCTGAGCTGTCAATCATCAGCAGCCGTCTCATCTGTGGGCTGCAGGGGCTGATGGGAGCTTTGAGGACCTGCTAGAAACCACGTGGCCTCGTCTCATGTCACAGCTCGTCCTTGTTGGGTCTCAGCTGCATCAGAGCTCCACTTCTCCCCAGGTTCACCAGAGGATACACCACCACACAAAATGCTTTTCCTCCCCCAGCTGCTGCTCTGTGCTGTCTGTGTTCAGGTGAGTGTTTCCAACAAACTCCACCTTTAACAAACACTGTCTCACTAAACCTTCATCTATCTGTCTGTGTCTCTACAGCCCTGGTTGCCATGGCAGCAGATCTGACCCAGGACCAGTTAACATTGACCAGGAGAGTTGGTCAAACAGTCTCCTTCAGATGTGAAGGAACTGACCAGTGTTATAATAATTATATATTCTGGTACCAGAAGAAAGAAACATTCAGCATAATTACTGTTATTCATGAGGAAAGAGGTGAATTATTTCCAGGTTCCAATCATCCTCAGGAAGATGATTTCTCAGCTGTGTATAAACAGAACAGTTGGGAGTTGGAGATAAAGAAAGTTAAAGTTGATCATTCAGCCTCCTACTACTGCTCCTGTCGGAAGAGAGATACCCACAGTGAGAAATGATGTGAGCAGCCTGAACAAAAACCAACAGATGAACAGATGTCAAACAGTGTTTGTGACAGGAAGAGAGCAGTAAACCACAGCCCAGGTTCACATATTTCACCTCCATCTCAGACAGAGTCCCAAACATACTGAGCTGAGGGAGATTCTTCTTTCCTGCTCTCACTATTTATTTGACATCAGATTTATTCATGTTGTTAGCAGATATTTCAACAATTAGAAAAAAGATGAAAACAACACAGAGAAGAAGAAAGAGCAAAAATACAAAGTCAATCAATAGAATTCAATGAAAGAACAAAAGAACACAAAGATATTTTCAAAGACTTTTAAAAGTCAAAGTTGAATAGAATGAATGATTTCAGACAAATGTTCCAGATGAAGATGAAGCTCCTCTGCTCTGAGCTGCTGCTGGAATAAAGTCCATTCCTGCTTCACAATGTTAATGAAAACACTTCCAGCAGCACTTGTTGTTTAAACACCTTCCAGCAGGATTTTCACCACAACATTTCACTTTCTATTTCTATTACTCTATTTCACCAAAGTAAAAACAACAAATAAATCATGTTAAGATAAAAGAACAAAGATATGTGTCAAAATAACATAAATATATAGAAACAATAAAGTGGAATGGTGCAGTGGGAACAGACTCCAGTCTCTATCCGTAATGTTTCCATTTTAATTATGACACGTTTAGTGGTGTGATGGTCAGCACTGATGAAACACAGCAAGAAGGTTCTGGGTTTGAATCCTTCAGCCAACTGGAGCCTTTCTGTGTGGAGTTTGTGTCTGTGTGGGTTCTCTCCAGGTTCTCCAGCTTCCTCCCACCCTCCATGAATTGGTCGTAGATGTGAGTTGTTGTCTGTCTCTTTGTGTTAACCCTGAGATAGACTGGAGACCTGTTCAGGTTTTACCCCACTTCTAACCCAATGACAGCTGGGATAGGCTCCAGCTGCAACACGACCCTCAGAGGACAAACAGTTACAGACAAATAATGAATGAGTGGATTGAGATGAGATGGATTGTGGGTAAAAACTGTCCCTGAACATGTTGGTTCTGTGTGGATGCTCCAGAACCACCAGCCAGACGGTAGCAGTGTAAATAGTCTATATCTGGGGGGTCTGGGCTCAGAGAGGATCTGTTGTGTCTTCCCTCCTGCAGCCAAACCTCCTCAGACGCCTCAGGAAGAAGAGGCTCTGTCTAGCTGCCTTGATGATGTTGCCCGTGTGGCGTGACCAGCTGAGATCCTCACTGATGTTGATGCCCAGGAACCTGAAGCAGTTGACTCTTTCTACTGCTACTCCCTCCAGGTGAATGGGGGCTTGTGTCCCTCCCTGAAGCCTCCTGTAGTCCACTATCATCTCATTGGTCTAGCTGACGTTGAGCAGGAGGTTATTGGCTGTGCACCATGATGACAGATCTCTAACCTCCTCTCTGTAGAATAACTCATCACCGTCTGTGATGAAGCCAATGATGGTGGAGTCATCAGCAAATTTAATGGTGGTTTTGAAGCTGTGCTTTGACGTACAGTCATGTGTGTAGAGGGAGAAGAGCAGAGGGCTGAGGACACATCCTTGAGGGACCCCAGTGCTCAGGTTCAGTGTGGTGGAGGTGGAGTTGCAGATCTGCTCCATCTGTGGTCTGTTCATCAGGAAGGATCCATCTACACAGGGAGAGCTGATGTATAGGTCCATGAGCTTCATGATGAGTTTGGATGGGACTATGTTATTGAAGGTAGAGCTGAAGTCACACGTATGTGTTCCTCTGATGTTTGAGTTTCACAAACCTCTGTTCTAATGAAGTTTCATAGAATATAAATAAAAACAGAAGACAATGATTCAGAAATAACTTTCAACCTACATTCATCTGCATAAACTACAAAGATTTAATGAACCAACTGATAAACTTGATTGTTTTTGTGTAAATATTCAACATTTTGAATTTGATTCCTGCAACATGTTCCATAGTAGCTGGGACAGGGTCACATTCACCACTGAAGCTCTGTGGGTCAATTCTTTCTCATTCTTGCTGAAGAACTTCAGTTTCTCAACAGTCTGGGCTCCATTGTCTTATTTTGCTTCTCATAATGCATCACACATTTTCATATTTAACAGCCTCCCTCCTTATTACCAAGCCACAATGTTGGAACGATGCACAATGTGTGTGGACAAATAAGCTGGGACGTCCCTGAAGGAAACGTTGGACAGCACTAACATCCCTCCATACCATGGACATCAACACCCTCTCAAACATCACAGTTTTCTCTGATTCTCAGAATAATATGAAAAATACATGGAAGATTATCAATGAACTAATTAACTAAAAACTGATAGCCCTGATCAAAGTGAATTCAAAGGAGTTTATGAAACAAATTCTGATCCCTTTGAAATATGAAATGACTTTAAGAACTTTTGTGTGAATATTGGTCCTTCTCTCTCAGAGAAGATACCACAGACTCCTCTGTCTGTCTCTGGGATTGCGAGTCTCTCTCACTCTTTTGTATTTGGTCCCATCCCTGAGTCTGACCTTATTAATATTGTTAACAAAATGAAATGATCTGCACCAGACCACGATGATCTGAAATCCTCCAAACTTCAAATAAGTCTTCCATGTATCTCTAAACCACTACTTCATATCATAAATCTGTCACTTGAAACAGTTTAAATGGGTCCAAGTCATTCAGCTTTTAAAGCAGACGATCCCTCTTTACTTTCTAATTATAGACCAACATCTGTTTCACCATGTTTCTCCAAAGATTTAGAAAAACTAGTTTACAACCGCTTGGCTAAATATATGAATGAAAATAATATATTTTATGATCACCAGTATGAGTTCAGAGAGAAACTTTCCTCTTTAATAGTCTTAACCCAACTCACTGATAACATCAAAGCCACAGACAATAAGGAAATCACACTGGGAGTGTTTGTTGATCTATCAAAGGCATCTGATACTGTTAATCATGACACATTATTACAGAAGCTTTGTCTTTATGGTTTAAGTGACACTAATCTGTTATGGCTCAAAAGTTATTTGTCATCAAGAAAGCAGCTTGTATCTTTGAACAATAACTCCTCAGACGAAGATGAATTTCTTGTTGTGTTCCTCAAGGAGTTTGGAGATGCTTTTATTTCTTATACATGTAAATGATTTATACCTGACATCATCAAAACCATTTCTCATCTTGTTTGCAGATGATTTCAGTATTTTGTAAAAATGGACAAAGATTTGTGTCAGAAATTAAACAAAGAATTGTGTAAAGTTGAAACCTGGTTCAAGACAAAAACAAATTATCATTAATATTCAGAAAAGTTCAGACATGATATTTACACCTAGAAATCAACCAGCTGTGAACACTCTTCCTAAGGTTCACATTTCCAACAACATTCTGGAAAGAATTACAGGAACTAAATTTCTAGACGTTCTTACTGACGAGAATCTCACTTAGAAAAATCGGTAACACTTTCTATGAAGGTTGTATTTCTAATGCCCTATGAATGCACTCATAATGTTTTATAAGGTGTCTATAAAGCATTATAATGGTCATTATTACCATCTATACATATTCACAAGTCGTCATAACCAACTTCATGATGCATTATGACAACTGGTTATGAATGATTATAATTTTAATCTGAATAGTGCATTATAAATATGTCAATATCTGCCTAGTCCCTTGTTCATTTTATGATGCATCATAACTACTTTGCTTTGCTAAATGTGCATAGTGATGCATAATGACTTTTGACTTCACCTATAGTGCTTTATATCTGTAGTTATAAGTCTATGTAATAAAGTTATAATAATGTATACATCTCCCTACAGCACACAGTTATAAACAGCTATGCAATATCATAAGTGCTAATTTGTCAGCGCTAAGTAAAGTGACAAGAATATGACACTATTATTAACAGATATAATTTTAAAGAAGCGATTAAATGCCAACCCGGTGTCACTGTGGATGTGAAACTGTCATTTTTTGCTGCAGGATTCGGCACTTTGAGATTCCACAAAAAATTAATGGTTATTTGTTATATCGGTCTCTTATACAGGATCGCTAGAAATGTTCGCGTTTATTGAATGCCATCAGATATTATTTTGATATCGTTTTTATTTATATTATTATTATTGTAGAAGTGTCATTCTTTAGTCCATGACCCCTGACCTCTGACCCCACCCACCTCCGTCCCCAGCTCCACCCACTGTCGTAAAGCATTGACTGTATGTACTAGTCGTAAAGCGGCTTTTCTTTCCTTTCTCCGCTGAGTCCTCTCCAGGACAGGTAGGTTGTCTCTCTGTCCTGCTAGTGTTTTGTGAGCTAATGTCTTACTTTGCTTATATGAAGCACATCGTTTACATATTAAAGCAATGATTTCGAATGGTTTCAATCATTAAACGCAAGAATATGAAAACGATCTAATTTGTGAGTTAAAACTAGCCGTGTCTGGTAACTTTCGTCTAGCTAGCTTAAGCCACCTACGGGTAATCTGCGCTGCCTGCACGATATGCGGTAACATAATGTCTCATTAGGCTGCTTTAAACAAAAAACGTGATCTGCTTATGTGTTTTCAATCAAACCTTTCTGCATAAAAAACAAACCCAGTTAGAACACTAAAGATTTGCCTCTGTTCTTCTTGTAGTTGCTGTCAAACCATCTCCTGACCTCTGACCCTGAATCACCTCACCAACCCAAAGGCACTTTTAAGGGACACATCTCTAGGACCACGCCGTGCCACTTTTGTGGCCTGTTTCATGTGTTTGTGTAATGTGCTCAGAGCGTTGATAATCATTCTGAAATTTTGTGTGTTGGTTTAAATGAAAATAAAGTGAACTAAATGCATTTCTTTTGTCTTTACTGTCCAGGCTCTCATTTCATTGTGCCTCATATTTGTTTATAATAGTCTTATATCCACAACACCTCATTTGCACTAATTTACCTAAAGCTGACAATAACACCTATGATATTAACACTGTGCATATGGGGTAAAGATGCCAGACTCAGGACTTAGTTCATTGCACCTTTTAATTACTCATAGTAACTTATATCTGTTAATAATAGTGTCATATTCTTGTCACTTTACTTAGAGCTGACAAATAGCACTTATGATATTGCATGGCTGTTTATAACTGTGTGCTGTAGGGAGATGTATACATTATTATAACTTTATTACATAGACTTATAACTACAGATATAAAGCACTATAGGTGAAGTCAAAAGTCATTATGCATCACTATGCACATTTAGCAAAGTAGTTATGATGCATTATAAAACTAACAAGTGACTAGGCAGATATTGACATATTTATAATGCACTATTCAGATTAAAATTATAATCATTCATAACCAGTTGTCATAATGCATCATGAAGTTGGTTATGACGACTTGTGAATATGTATAGATGGTAATAATGACCATTATAATGCTTTATAGACACCTTATAAAACATTATGAGTGTATTCATAGGGCATTATAAATACAACCTTCATATAAAGTGTTACCGAAAAATCACATAGTACTTATTTGTAACAAGTTTGCAAAAAAATATTGGAGTTATCAGAAGAATACAGCATCTGTTATCAAGAAAACTCTGTTACACCATGATCTCTCCTTACATCTCATACTGTGTTGTGGCTACTCCGGTGTTCAAAAGATGATGGTGAAAAACATCAGAGCAGTTTGTGAGGAGGAGGTCGATGACCCACAAAAAAATAAGCACTCACAGAGACAGTTTCCACAGAAGGACTGTCATTTATTTGCAGAAACAAAAACCATCTCCAGGTCGACTTCAATCAGAAATAAATAAATGTAATTTAGAGGTTGAAAAACTGTTTCACTCCTCACTCCTTCAACACCACAAAAGAAGACAAAAGAGACACCAGCAACCAGCTGTCCTCACTCATTAATCCCAGGAGGAGGACGGCCTGATGAGCAGGAGGGACCTGACTGGACCAATATTAAGAAAAACTGTCCTAACTTTATAAATAAATAGTGTATAGGACAGACTATAAATAATAGTTCATCTACCATAATCAATACAAAGAATTAACAGGCTCTCAATAGACTCCAACATACTGCTATGTTGTTTGGACGAGTACTTTAAAGAACCACCTCAATGGTATTTTCA